>NC_056729.1:1872041545-1872191545 GCF_019279795.1 Protopterus annectens | reverse complement strand
ACCAGTTATGAGCTATATTCCCACTTGCAGGGTTTAAATACAGCTGATTTCCCATCCTTTGCATTGATTGGACAGTTTTGAATATAGGTTCATAGGTTCATAGGTTGATACTAGGCTATCTGCCCTAGGGCATTTATAAGCCTAGCCAGAGTGTGTTTGGCTTTCACCACCCTTTTAGATTAGTTGACTGTGCCTCTGTATAGTAGGTCACAGAAGATAGCCCTTTTAAGGTTAGTTTACTGTGCCTCTGTCTAGTAGGGACACAGAAGAGATCCCAGGGGTAAACCTATGATCTATCATCCATTTGTCAAGATTTCTCTTGAAGAGGGTCATTGGGGGGCTCTGCCTAACATGGATTGGGATTTTGTTCCAGAGTGAGGGTAGCCTCCTGGATATGAATCTGTCCCTCCAGCATATCCTATTTATTTCTGTGCTGAGGTTTACATCCCTGGAGTGTGTAGCTCTAAGGGATTTGGATTTCCTGAGGTGGAACATGTCCATTAATTCTGGTTTGGACATGGTTTATACATCAGGCACAGATTGCCTCTGAGTAGGCAGTAAGCAACTGAGTGGCACTGGAGTTTCTTTAGCCTAACTGCGTAGGGCATCTGTTTGAGTCCCTTGATCCTCTTGGTGAGGTACTTTTGGGGTCTTTCCAGTTGCTGCAGGTGTCGGGTAAGGTACATCCCAAATGGGGCATTGTATTCAATTATGGGCCTGATGAGTGATGAGTAGAGGGGCACAATGACCTCTCTTGATCTAGATGTGAACCCTGTCGTGATAAGGTGGGCTATATAGAAGGTCTTTCTAACCACTTTGGCAACATGATTGGCAAAGGAGAGATTGCTATATACTTGGGTCCCCAAATCCCTAATTACTTTTTCCATACTTAATGGATTACCACCTATGTGGTAATTTGTGGGCACTTTGTTTTTCCCAAAGGGGATGACTATGCACTTTTTGGCATATAGCTTTAGGCCATGGCTCTGGCACCAGTTATCCATCTCTGTGAGACCCTTTTGGAGGATGCTTGTGTCAGTCGAGTCGATTATGGCACCCAGTTTGCAGTCATCTGCGAACTTGGTCAGCCATAGTCCTCCTGTGTTAGCTTGTACCTCAGAGAAATATATACCGAACAAGAGAGGTCCCAGGACTGAGCCTTGTGGGATGCCACTTGTAACTGGTTTAGAGTCTGACATGACACCTGCAATTCTGACCATGTGGGTTCTATCCCTGAGCCAGTTTGCAACCCATCTTGTGACAAAGGGGTTGACATTTAAGCTGGTGAGCTTATTTATGATGCCCGAGTGGGGTATTGTCTCGAAGGCTTTTGCGAGGTCCAGGTAAGCTGTGTGGACTACCTTCCCTTCATCTATGGCCTTGGTGACTGTTTCAAAGAGGTCAACCAGGTTCAAGAGGCAAGATCTGCCCTTAACAAAGTGAATTGGGTAGGATCCAGTGTTTGGAGGTTCCCAATGTCTTTGTTTATGAGTTCCATGATGATAAGCTCCATAGCTTTGCAGACCAGGCTAGTCAGGCTTATAAGGCAATAGTTTCCGGGGTCCGTTGTGGCACCACCTTTGTGGAGTGGGACCACCGTTACTGTACACCATTCCTTGGGTACATATCCTGTAGTAAGGCTGAGATTGAACAGTGACTTTATGTGAGGGTTCAGTTCTTCTTGGAGCTCATGTAAGACGCAGCCCTGGAGACAGTCCGGTCCCATTGATGCTGTGTTTTTTGATTTGGAGAGGGCAGTTCTCACCTGTGCATCTGTGATGTCAGGGAGGCTACACTCTGTTGGGATAGACATTTGTTCTTTTGGGGGGGAAGCGGGGAGAAGTTTGCACTGAACCTGTCTGCCAGGATGTTGGCAATGTCTGTGGGTTCAGTGTATTTTTTGTCATTTTGCACTAACTCAGAGCATATCTGGGAGTTGCCACCCAGGCTCCTGACATAACTAAAGAAGGCCTTGTGATTATCTTTTGCGTCTTGTGCAATTTTTCTTTCGAAGCTGGCCTTAGATAATTTTATGAGGGATCATAGTTTCTTGCTAGTACTGATCAGAGATGCCTTCCCTTTTTGGGATTTTGCTCTATCATGTAGTAGCTTCCTCCTTCTGTTGTATAGCTTATTTATGGCTGGGGTCCACCAGGCAGGTCTCCTGCCTTTGGAGGAGTGAGTCTTGGTTTTATTTGGGATAGCACCATCCATGCATTCCTGTAGGTGTCCATAGAATGTGTTTGTAAAGGATTCTGTGGTTTGGGCCGTATTTTCCACTGGCCCGGGGGCTTTGAAGGATTCCACCTCAGTTTTGAGAAGTGTGAAGTTTGCTTTTGAGAAGTTCTTCACCGTGGTTTCCTTGGCTGGGGGTGGGGATGGGATATGGATGTCCAGTGAAATTAATTTATGGTCAGATCTTACCAATGAGGGGTATACCTCTGGTATGGAACATAGATTCCACATGTTGGTGATGATCAGGTCCAATATGTTTGCCCCTCTTGTGGGAGTGGTGACCAGTTGTTCCATAGCATTTGAGTTTATAAATTCTAGGAAGCGTTGGGTGAGGGTGTTGGAGCTTGAGTAGTACTCCCAGTTTATGTTTGGGTAGTTGAAGTCACCCAATATGAAGGTGTTTGGAGAGACCTTCATATTCTCCAGTGTTCTCAGGAAAGCTGAGTGGGGTTCCTGAGTTGGGGAGGATGGTCTGTAGCAGGTTACAAACTGAAAGGTGGTTTTGCCCACTGTTAGTTGCACATGGATGGTCTCTGATGCTTTGTGCAGTGCCACTAACCTGGAGGTGTGGGTATCTTTGATGAATATGGATACTCTCCCTCCTTTTGTGGTTCGGTCTGAGTTTTGGGGCCAAAAAGCATGGTATGAGGTATAACCTGGTAGTGCTGAGGTGCTCTCAGGAGCCTTGAACCAAGTTTCTGTTACTGTACAGATATCAATATTCTCCATACTGAGGAGAGCCTCGAGTGCGTGCATCTTGAGGTTTAGACTTCTGGTGTTGAGCAGCATTACCCTTCGTTTCTTTTTCCTTGTGTTGTCTATGGATGTGGGTTTGTCTTTTGAGCCTTGCCTAAAAAAGGCACTATGGGGATGGTAAGAGCCTTAGCCAATATTCAAAAGCCCAGGTGTGACAGGTGTAAGCCGTCCCTAGTGAAGCAATGTGGCTTGTCGAGCATGTCATCCCAGGCTGGCAGACACTGGATCCTATTTGAATGACACCAATACTTTAGCCATTTGTTAAAATTGATCATTTTGTCTTTATACTGTGGCATCATTCTTGGTGAGGGTAAGATGCTACTTAATATGCTGAGCTAAGCTAACCTACGAACAAACCTGTGTAGCTAAGGTTGGCAGTGCTTAAAGGGGCAGATTCAGCATTGCTTACCAATGGGCAAATCCACTTAGCTGGGCTACTCAGTGCTTAGCAGTCATATTTACACAATGCTTACACCTAGTAAGCAGAGCTGTGCAATGCTTAGCATTGCTTATTTTTTATTTTATAGACTATCTGCTGTATAGGATTGATTCATGATTCATCACATATTATAAATCAGTTTACTGTCCCTGACATCCCCCAGTGTGCTTTCATTACATTTATTTATGTGTGACTATACTGTATGGGGCACTTGTGTTTATATGGGGGTTTCACAAGTTTAGTACACTGACACCTCACATCTGGACCTACTACAGTACTCTGGTTAACAAACATATGTTTATTATCCCTGGACTTTCCCCTGGCTGCTGCATGTCCCTGGCCACTAAGGATCCATTGTAGTCTCTCTACCTCCTATTCCTGTTCTAAGGGACCTGCATGGTCTTTAAGGACCCCTGACATTCTCTTTCAGCCATCCCAACATTGGGTCAAAGAAACCTGCTACCCCAGAACTTTTTCCCAGTAACCAAAGGGATTTAGAAACTCTACCTCCTATTCCTGTTCTAAGGGACCTGTGTGGTCTTTAAGGACCCCTGACATTCTCTTTCAGCCATCCCAACGTCGGGTCAAAGAAACATGCTACCCCAGAACTTTTTCCCAGTAACGAAAGGTATTTAGAAACTCTCTACCTCCTATTCCTGTTCTAAGGGACCTGCGTGGTCTTTAAGGACCCCTGACATTCTCTTTCAGCCATCCCAACGTCGGGTCAAAGAAACCTGCTACCCCAGAACTTTTTCCCAGTAACCAAAGGGATTTAGAAACTCTACCTCCTATTCCTATTCTAAGGGACCTGCGTGGTCTTTAAGGACCCCTGACATTCTCTTTCAGCCATCCAAATGTCGGGTCAAAGAAACCTGCTACCCCAGAACTTATTCCCAGTAACCAAAGGGATTTAGAAACTCTCTACCTCCTATTCCTGTTCTAAGGGACCTGCGTGGTCTTTAAGGACCCCTGACATTCTCTTTCAGCCATCCCAATGTCAGGTCAAAGAAACCTGCTACCCCAGAACTTTTTCCCAGTAACCAAAGGGATTTAAAAAGTATGTTCCACCCTAGGCCTGACCATTAAGCTTACTTTTTGTTTTGTACTTTACCAAGTGTAGAACGTACTTAAGATACCGGGTCAGGAAGCCAGCAGCCATACCTTCCCTGAATCTACTGCTAACTTTCTCCCCTTGAACTGTACTATCTCAACCTCCTTTACCAAATAATGTTAATACTGATAACTTGCTGTATTCTACTCTCTGTCCACTAGGTGGCACCCTACTTCAGCCTCGGGCTACAACTCTTACACCCCTTCCCTAACATCTTTCTCAGATTACACTCTGTTTCATCCCTTGACTAGTGGCTAATCTTCCTGTTGTATTGCACTCCTCTTACCTTTCTCTCCTGACCATCGTGCTACAGTTTGTATTCTTGCCACTCCACTTTCCTTTTGTCTCTCAACTGCTTTCCCTCATTCTACTTACCTGGTACTTTTTGAATGCCTCAGGAATCTGCTGCTCTCTGATTGTCTCCATAGAATCTTCCTTTACCTGCTGTAACCCGCTCCGTTCGCCCTGTGGGCCCACTCCGCTCCCCTACCCTGCCCCCAATTCCCACCCACCCCCAATGGTCCTACACTTAAACATACTGAGCTACACCCACTTCTGGACTATCCAATAGCTGTCAAGCACTCATTATAGTTTAAACACCTTCACACCCATTCCCATACTGAAACTAATCTCTATTACTCCTTAAACATTCCTATACTCTACACTATCACTCTACCTATCTACAAACTTCTGACTATATTCTGTACTTTCCCTCACCATGCCCTTAACTATCAAACCCAGACATTTAAATCTATTTCTTTCACTTACAACACTTTCCATTCTTTCTATACCCTGTATACTTACCTGCTATGAAACTCTACAGCATACCACAACTCACCAACCCCTAAAACAAACATTACTATTAAGTCAGCTTTCTTTCCACAGCCATTCCAACATAACATCTACCGCAACCTATCTCACACCAAAGTATCACATAGTAGCCCATTTTACTTACCTGCAATATAGGAAATCACAAAATAACTTCTGCAAACTTCTAAAACCTTCTTATAGTACTCATAAACTATCTCTCCTTCATGGGGACATTCACCCCAACCCAGGACCAAATAGCACTACCCCTATAAACCCCCTCCCACCACATCCATCCTCACCCTGCACTGCCTGCAAAACACGAGATTCTCTACTCATAGCTCATCTCAATATAAGGAGCCTAAACAATAAAGTTAGCCAACTTCATGCTTTACTTGATACACACTCATTTGATATCTTATGCTTAACAGAAACCTGGCTCAAGCCAGTAACAAAGGACAATGAAATAACTCCTCCAGGATATAATATTCTTAGAAAAAACCGAATATCCAAAAAGGGTGGTGGTGTAGCAATTCTATACAAATCAATGCTACAGGTTACTTCACTAGAAGTACAACCACCTCTAAATAACAATGGTGAAATACTTATCTCCAAGCTCCAGGTTAATGGTAATAAATCTATATATATAATATGCTCCTACCTACCTCCAGGCAATAACATTAGCATCCTATAAAGTATTCTCTGCTGGCTTTCTACATCCTTCCCACAGGAAACCGTTGTACTTGGTGACTTTAATATAGACTGGAACACCTGTACTTCACACAAACCCACAACCCTTTATGGCTACTCCCAATTAATTACCTCCCCTACCAGAATCCATAAACCCAGTGGCAAAGAAAGTTCCTTAGATTGGATCCTAACTAACAGCCATCCTCTCTCTTATGAAGTAGGTATCCTTCCTGATGACATCAGTGACCACTCACTTACCTATATAACTAGACAAAAAACCTTTATCCCAAACCAAACTACCATCAAAACCACCCGGAACAAAAAACATTTCGATCCATCAAACTTCCAGGCAGAACTTCAAGCCTGTAACTGGTCACCCTTAAAACTACTCTCTCTTGAGGAAGCAATATCCTATTCCAACTCTAAATTCTTACAAATCTTGGAATACTATGCCCCCTCATGCTCATTAAGAACTAGAAGTAAAGCAGCCCCATGGCTCACTAAAGAGACTAGGCAACAAATCTGATTAAGAAATAAAATCTGGTCTAAATGGAGAAATACTAAAGACCCAATTGATCGTCAATACTTCAGACAGCTAAGAAATGCTACCAAAAAATCAATACTTCTGGATAAAAAAAAACTATTATTTTAAACTCCAGCAAAAGCAACAACAAAATCCACAAACCTTCTGGTCAGGCATCAGTAGACTTTTATACCCAGGCCACTCCAAAACACCAACCCCATCAGATGTCTCAGTAGACTTTTATACCCAGGCCACTCCAAAACACCAACCCCATCAGATCTCTCCCTTCACACTGCCAACCAGATTGCTGATGCTTTTAATATCTTCTTTGCTGAAACAGCCCAATCTTTAGCAAACACATTACTTCCTATTACTTCTATCCTCTCACCCTCCTTACCAAGCATACCCTCGACCTTTCAACTTAAATCTGTTCCAACATCCCTCATCTATACTTTACTTCATAAACTTAAACCATGCACTCCCTCAGCTGATCTCCTACCTGCTGAATACCTTCAATCTGCAGCTAAAGTACTAGCCTATCCCATTTCTATCCTAATTAACAGAACACTCACTGAAGGTTACTTTCCTTCTCTCTGGAAAATTTCTCACATTATCCCACTCCACAAAGGTGATAACTCAACTGTACTCTCTAACTTTCGACCAAAAGCCCTTCTTTCTCCTCTAGCCAAGATCATGGAAAAATGTATCCACCAACAACTTCTTGACCACCTTCTCCAAAATAACCTACTTTCTGTCTGTCAGCATGGTTTTAGACATTTCCCTAGTACCACCACTGCTCTCCTGTCCTTTACAGACTGTATTAATCATCATCGTAATAATAACATGCTCTCCTCTGCACTCTTCTTAGACCTATCCAAAGCTTTTGATATGGTTAATCATCAAATACTTCTTAACATACTCAAATCTTTCTCACTTGACTCACAAGCATTACTATGGTTTAAGTCCTACTTACATAATAGACAGCAGGCTGTCCTATGGGACAATCAACTGTCCAAACATCTCCCTATTACCCTGGGTGTCCCTCAAGGCTCTATCCTCGGACCTCTACTTTTCTCTATATTCATAAATGACCTTAGTATAAATCTACCACTGGCTACCTGCATACAATATGCAGACGACTCCACTTTAATTTGTAAAGCCCCAACTGCTTCTGAACTCCAATCCATCACCAAAACTGTATTTAACCTAGTGGAAAACTGGTTCCAACAGCGATGCCTCTTCCTAAATGCCAAAAAAACAAACTATTGTTATTTACTCTAACTCTAAAATCCACCCCACTACATTTCACTATTACATCCAAAAATGGTACAATTATAGCTCCTGACCCTACTACCAAACTCTTAGGTATAACAATCGACCACAACCTTAACTTTGACTCACACATCAACTCTACTATTAAAACAGTAAACAGAAAACTTGGTTCCATATATAGGATAAAACCTTTCCTTACCCCTGAAGCCAAAACTACCATTGCCCAGACCCATCTCTACTCTCCTCTATGCCTCCCCCATTTATACTAATCGTTCCAAAAGTAACCTTAATAAGCTAACCACTTCCTATAATAATATTGCCAGATTTGCTACTGGATCCCCATTTAGAACTCACCATTGTCAAAATCTCAAACAGCTAGGATGGCTAGAAATGCAAAATAAGCTAGAGTTTCAACACGTCACCATCACCCATACGATTCTGTACCATCCTAGTAATACTCCTATTCTCAGTAGCCTCATCTCTCCCTACTCTAATCTTACTACTCTTTGCTCAGCAAATAAACTACTGGTCACCATCCAGAAATCCCACAACACAGCAGGTGATTCTCTTTTCTCAAACTCTGGGGGAAGACTTGGAATAGGCTTCCCAGCATACCTGCATCTCAGTCATCATTACCACTCTTCAAAAAGCAACTAAAAATCTTCCTAAAAACACAATGGCTATGCCCTTGTACTAACCCTGACTGATACCCCCCAGTACAACATCACTGCATACCTTGCACCCAAAACCCATAGTGTGGAAGGAGTAATCTTTCACTTAACCCCCCTTTTTTACTTTCCTACTCCCTTTCCTACTCCCAGGGAAATATCACTGTATTTGATCTTTGTATACTCATTCGGCTATTAGCAAAACTCTACCATCTGTATACAGACTAACTATCTTTTTACTATGAGTATAACATTCTGTTTTAAATGCATATACACAAACTCTCTTGTGCATTAAGTTATACTTTAAGACTACCTGAATTCACTTTTTAAATATGTGCCTTCATTCCTAACATACAGTATGTTGAATATCATACCCTTTACCATGTAAATAGTACTATATTGCTGTATTCAACTCTGTACTCACTAATGTCATACCCTTTACTATGTAAATAGGACTGTATTTCTGTGTTAGACTTTGTATTGATAGTACTGTATGCTGTGCTAAACTCTGTACTCCCTTCCTCTATAGTACTGTACTCCTGTCATAAACTCTGTACTCACTTCTCTCAATATTAAGTTCTTATTTGAAAATTCTTCTTTTTTTCCTTTATGCTGATCTGTATTATTTACTTAATGTGGAGCTTATCTCCCCGGGCCTCTACTGAAAATGGACATGTATCCAGTTGGACTAGCCCGGTTAACAAATGTAAAATAAAAATAAAATAAAATATTTCATAGCTAACTATAAAAACAATGTTTATGTGCTGCTTTCCACATGTAAAATGCAAATTGACTATAGTGAGGATTGAACCAGGAATGGCTCATTGCAAAGCATACACTCTAACCATTATACTATTGCAGCACTGCTTAAGTTGGCTGTCTCTTGCTATTTAACTTCTTGTGCTGTTTAAGCCGGACTAAGCATAGCTAAGCAATGGGTACACCTACACAGTTACACTTTATCACATTTATAAAAAAATGTATTTTTTGTGTTTTTTTATTTGTACCCTTCATAATATCCCTGCTAATGCTAAACCTGCTATTCTATCAACTTTCTGTTTTGTGGGACAATTGTCCCTTATGGTTTTGTCCAGATTCCTTACTATGACGGGTTGGGAGGTGTGCGCTATGTGCTTATGCTAAACCTGTTATTCTATTAACTTTATGGCTTGTTAGGGACGATTGTCCCTTATAGCTTTGTCTAGATTACTTACCCTGATAGGTGGGGGGGGGGTGTTACGAGCGTTCTCGCTCATCTGAAATAGCTGAATGGCAATTCTGGAGTGCAGGGAGTGTGTGTATTGTGAGATGCTTGCTCTCAGACACACACCCTGCACTCATGCACAGAACCATGTCCATTTTACAGCATGGCAGCACACCTTCATACATATGCATGGCACGCTGCCATGCTGCACAGGAACGGTCTCTGCATGGCTGCTTGCTGAATCTGGGGATGGTTCAGCAAGAGGGACAGTCTCAAGATACACAAGTGGCCAACTTGCAGCTCAGGTAGATTTCCCTCTAGTAAGAAAAGGGCATTGTGGTAGAATCAGTGATTGCAATGTCGTCCCCAGTCAAACAGTCGGTGCACAGCATAAACTACTGGTTGCCACAATTGACTGTAAGCAGTGGTTAGAGAATACTCCAAGGTCAACAGAGACCAGGGAGAAGACCTGAAAGTTGACTGGAGAGAAAGCACAGCAGTTAAAGTTATTACTCAAGGCTACAACACCTCAAGAAGAGGAGGAAATGGGTATTGTTGAAGAAGAGTAGAAGTGCCACAAACAGCATGTGTGAGGACTACAGAAGATATGTGGCTGAGCCAGGTACGGAAATAAGATGCATAATAAAAGCAGTTGGTGGAATACAGAAGTACAGGAACTCATCAAAAGAAAGACAGAGTTCACGGAAAAGTAGAAGATAGAAAAGACAGACCTGGATTGGAAGGAATATGGGTTATCTAACAAAGAGGGTCTATACTAAATTCTCGAAGTTACGGAACATCGAATACAATATGGTCGACACTATATTGTCAAAGTTCCGTAACTTAAAAATTAAAAAAATTTAAACTTTAAATACTTACCTTCATAGGTTTAAGCAGGGGGGCAAGCCTCCTGCACCCCCCCATCCCCCCACTTCCTAAATATACCAACTCCGAGGTCACACTGTAATGTAGAATGGTGCAGAAAAGAGAAGACTTTCCTGCACTGTAGTGTGATCTCTGAGTTGGTATATTTAAGTACCGGGGGGTGTGGGGGGTGCAGGGGGGCTTGCCCCCCTGTGTAAATGCTTTAGTTTTTTTTTTTGTTTTGTTTTAATGATTTTTTTTATTAGGGTTCAATGCTTTAATACTTTGATGCATAAAGTTCGATCTTTATGCATTCAAAGTATTAAACCTTAGAGGTTATAATACAGACCCAACAAAGAGGCTAAGAGAGGAGTTACAATAGCAAAGAACAAGACATCAAATGAACTTTACCAGCTTCTGGAAAGTGACTCAGTAGTTGGCAGAAAGCACCTATATCTGATTGCAAGATTGCAAATGCAATGCTAAATTTAAAAATAAACCCTTATGGTGGAATGTAAGTCTAAACAGGATCTAAAAAAAACTCACAAATCATTGCGCACTATAAATTAACTTCATAATGGCAACATGTCAAAAATGCTAAACATAACAAGTAACTGAGGATCCCTCATCAAATTAACCAAAGCTAGATAAGAGTTAAAAATATGCATCCAGGCAAAAGGCAAACATAAAGCCTTCTTTAAGTTTGTTGGAAAACTCAGAAACTATATCTAGCATTGTACATGACATCACATACTTACACATTGAGGACATAGTAAATGACCTCACTTACTCAGATGCTGAGGACATAGTAAATGACATCACATACTATAGTAAATGACATCACATACTCAGATGCTGAGGACATAGTAAATGACATCACATACTCAGACAAAGAGGATATAGTAAATAGCATCACATAATCAGACACTGAGGACATAGTAAATGGCATCACATACTCAGACACTGAGGGCATAGTAAATGACATCACATACTCAGACGATGAGAACATAGGTGGTCTACTACTGCAGACACTTAGCTCAAACTTCATTCCCTCTCAGACTCTATACATCCCCAGCTCTACATCCCTTCATCAAATCTCCCAAGACCAAGGCATCAAAGCATTTCTGAGGCCAGGAACATTGCTTCTTTGGGGCCAGATAACATACCAGACTGCTCATTGACCAGCCTGAAACAGGATCTGTCATACCTCAAAAACATAGATCACAACCTTTTAGTGCACAAAATCTGGACAAAGCCATAAATAATGGGGGTACAAAGGCCCAAAAATAGGTACAATTTTTAAATATTGCTCTTACAAACTTAGAAAGTTGACAGGATAACAGGTTTTGAACTAGAATTAATTTTCTAAAGGGTATGAAGCCTGAAATTCAAATGTCTGTCATTATTTTCTGACTGGAATCCACAATGATTTACCATTGGTTTGTTAGAAAACCACAATTTTATGAGAAACAGACCAAAAATATGAAGCAAATAATCTGGACATTCTGCAAAAATCTGATGATTTGAGAGGTATGCTCCTACAGAGGCTGTTCTTTATTAGCCTTCCAACAGGCTTTGTGCCAGACAAATGGAGACAGTCATCCCCCTGCATCAAAGGCCTAGTTAATTATAGAACCATAAGTCTGACCAACCTCATCTCTAAGGCTATGGAGAGGATCATTATGGAATGAATACTGACATAGGTAAGCTACAAACTCTTAAGCCAAGCCTCTTTGAGTTTGTTAATGGTAGATTCTGCCTGCTTAACCTGGTTGACTTCTTTGCGATATGGTTAGTGAAACGTTGGATGAGATAAAAATTCATTATAACCTGTATATATAGACGTTGCAAAGGCATTTGACACCATTCCATGCTCAGGGATTATTGATAAACTCTGCCAGCCAAATGTTAATCCCCGTGTAACTTATTGTATAGTAAAATGGCTCACAAATATCACCCAGCAAATTAGAGCAGATCATTGGAGGTTACCGGGATAATGACCCTAAAGCCTTTTTAAGCCTAGCCATTCATGCCCCAATTTTTCCATTTATCAGTACCCATGGACTACAGTTGCTTTGGTATATGCCTGTGCCTTAGGCCATCTAAAAGCTGCTCTTCTCCATAAGGGACACAAGGGACAAGCCAGAGATGAATTTGCAATTTCTTATCCAGTGGTGCTACTGTATTTTTAAATGTTGATTGTCCTTAATTGATGGCACTATTTAAATTTCGTAATGTTCCTTCACATGCAGTCTGAAGAAGGGATTGGATCCCTAAAAGTGCTTACTATACCAATAAACTACGTTGCTGTGGTACAGCTGGTACTACTTTTTCCTTTAGTTCTGTGTACACTGATTTGGTGCACGGGTGGTTTTATTAGTTGGAGAAAATCTCAGTTTTCTGCTTATTTTTATTTATCTCCAATTTCACATGGCAGAAGGAAGTATGGAAACTCCCCAACTGGAGTTAGCCTACAATCCCAACAAGAATGGTAATAAGGAGCTTAATAAATGCTCTTTTGAACGCTTCAATGATTATACTGACTGCTACTAATAATCTGCTACTGACTGTTGGTTTGCTAACAACTGGCATTGCAGTAAGTAATGATTCTGAACTCTGTGATGTCTTTCTCACTAAATACAAAGACTTAGAGAATAAGCTACATAAATTTAAGCACCTCCAATGGCAACAATTCCATTTGGAAGCTTCACTTAAGCACAATCTGGTACCGAGAGGTCTGAGGGTTTTAACTATGTCCACATATGGGCAGACCTATCCGGAATTGCTAAGGCAATGACAGATCATTAACTTAGAATGTAGTGCAAGATATTTACAACTTTTGATTAATTTATTCCGGCCGCACGAGGAAGAGCTGGCCAGAGAGAGTAACACTACATAATGAGATATACGATCGCTACCCCTCTGAGTTGCTTGGTGTCAAGATGGAGAGTCTACAAGGAAATATACAGCGGTATGAGAAGAGACTACAAAATATTAAAACACATAAGCTAAATAGAGATTTTAAGGACTTCCAAGCAGGGAACGTGTTTTCCTGGGTTAGAGAATAGCCTACTATGAATAATGTACAGTATGTAGCTACAGCTAATCCTACTACAGCTACCGGCATTGAGAGGAGTGACCTGACAGATCAAATTAGTCAGACGCCTTACACTTCCGCATTTACAGGTGTACAAGTGAATGCCTTATCAACGGAGTCTACGGCTGGGAACCAGAGTACGAATAAGACATTTTTTGAACAAAGTTCTACTAGTAAACAACCTGTGAAGCCTATTAACATTTGGGAAGGCTTAGGGGTTAAACCTAAAGAGCAAAGGAATCCTCGTTTGCCTGTTAACGGCCCCAGGAGTGCTGATGAAGCTCAATCTTCGAATAACTTGATTCATTTTTTATTAGAGAATCCCCTGCCCATCAGAGGACACTCAAAGAATTGGATGATACGGTGACCACAGAGTGCAGAAGGACAGAGCCGAAGTGGAAAGAGGTTCAAACAGGTTTCATTTTAAATATTTCCTCCTATGACTTAACTGAGGCCCAAACGTCACTGCTTAATAAAGGTTTGAACTTTATATCAGCAAAGAGACATGTTCTAACAGATATGTTAAAGGACTTGAAACTTTTTGGTAGGAATCTGACTCTATGTGCTATATTTTCTTCATCCACTCAGATGGATAAATGTGTTTTTAAAAAGCCGAGTGTTTATGTTCCCCCTAGCAATCCTGCCATTGATACTTTTATTGATGTTTGTGATAGACAGATTAGGGAAGTTTTTGCCTCAAATACTTGCTCAAACCATTTTTTTAATTGATCTAATTTAGAATATGCCCTAAACGACCTGAAAGCTTTAGCATTGATAGAGATTCGACCAGCTGATAAGGGAGGGGGCATTGTTCTTCTTGATAAAGATTTATACTTTAAACAAATGTTTGTTTTGCTGAATGATGTAAGAACATATCAATGTATATCACTGACAGTGGCTAAAGGTATTATAGATAAGATATATTTTTTGATTTTTGATTTATTAATTACTGGAACGATAAATTAATCACTGAGTATTTTTCAGTTGACTACCCTGTTATTCATATTGTTTACGGACTACCCAAGGTACATAAGTGTCTTTATATTCCTCCAATGCGTCCAATAGTATCCAGCAGGGGATGGGCCACAGAACCCCTATCTATATATGTTGAAAAGAATTTACATGCTGTACTTGATGGTTGTGATAGTGTTCGCAAAGACACCAAAACTTTTTTAGAGACACTTAGTTTGAAATGGGCCCTTGTACATACTGAATGTTTTTTTGTAACATTAGATATAGAATCACTTTTTACAGTTATTCCTAATCAATAGGGCATAGATAATGTGAGAGAGATGTTAAATAATACAGGTATCACACCTAATAAAAACAGTTTAATTTGCACCCTACTGGATATTATTTTGAATAACAACATTTTTATTTTTGGTAGTGACTATTACATTCAGAAGGTTGGTGTAGCTATGGGCACAGCTTGTGCTAATAGCTACACAAACATTTCTTTGGTACGTTCCTCTGTTTTTTCTAATTAGTCATACAGTAAGTACATAGTTTGGTATAGTAGGTATGTGGATGATATTTTTTGTTGTGGCAAGGTACTGAATTGGAGTTGAATGAATTCATTTGTTATTTAAATGAGACCACTGACCTTCTGAGATTCACGTTCAAGTACTCTATTCATGAAATTGAGTTCTTGGATGTGAAGGTGAGTAAAGACCAATTGAATAATGTTAAGACTAGCCTCTACAGAAAGTCTGTTAGGAAGAACAATTTCTTGCACAATACAAGTATGCATCCAAACCATACTAAATGCACTGTGATCAAAGGGCAAGTGTTTAGAGTAATGTGGTTCTATAATGATGATGAAGAGTTACATGCAGCAATTCAGAAATTAAAATCTGAGTTCCTAGAGAGAGGTTATGAAAGCTTAATGATTGATAGGCATATAGACAAACCTTGAAAGACTAGGGGTGAGTGCTGTAAACCTTACTTTAGAGACAGAGTAGTCTCGAGTTCCACCATTAATATAGAAGTCAGTAGTGCAAGTGTACATAAGATGTGAGCAGTGACATATTAATGATGCCACTGACTTTTGCCAGCAATATTAATACAGTTTATGATGTCATTAAGAGGAATTGGGGCATTCTTTCCACAATTGATGGATTAAAGGACATGATTGAAACTAGACCAAATTTTACTTTTCGAAACAATAGAACTCTAAAAAGCCATTTATGCTATAGATCTGATGCATCCAATATTTCATGTAAATCAGACAGGATAGGCACCTATGCTTGCAGAAGTTGTATAGCTTGTACACACATTCACATAGGCAGTGGTTTTACACATCCACATATAACTTTTATTTTTAATAGTACCCACTATGCAGATTGCAAGACGTCAAATGTTGTTTACTTTGCATACTGTGTGATATGTTTTTCATTCTATATTGGTAAAACGAACAGACTTCTTAAAGATAGAATACTGGAACACTATCATGATATCAGAAATTGTAAAGAGAGATTTACAACATAAAGTTTCTGATAAAGGTAAACTTTCATACATACATAAAATTATCAGACAAGAAACTTTTTACAGTGTAGATACATACTGGAATTATTTCACTTCTATTAATGGGGACCCACCAAATCAACAAGATAAACAATATATATTGGAATCTGCCTATAGAACTACGTCTTCCATTGTCTGGAGACTTTATACATGGAAATTTTTACATAGATCTTTTTATACACCTTTGATGATGAATAAAATAAATAATAAAGATAATCTATGTAAGAGATGTAATGTAGAAATTAATGCTGACTGGGCTCATATGTTTTATGACTGTATAAAATTGAAAGAATACTGGAAGTCAGTTAATGAATTTTTGCAGGCTCTTTTTACAGATAATTTCATTATTTCTAAATCTCTTATATTATTCAACACACCTGTACCTCAAAGTGTTAAAAAGGTTAAGCTTCCCTTGTTATGGTCTATTCTAGCAGTGGCTAGGAAAATAATAACCAGAAATTGGATTTCAGATACACCTCCTTCATTCAATGAATTTAAAAATGTTATGAATATAGTGTGCCATATGGAAATAAACACAATTAGGTCAAGAACAACTAGAAAAACATCTTATTATATTGTATGGGATAATTTGCAAAATGTGTTAAAAAATCCTAATTTCAATAGCATGGTATTTTAGTTTAATTAATTGATCTGATTGTAGTGGATGTCTTTGTAAATACTTTAGTTGTTTTGTTGAATGTTATAATCATATCTATTTTTAATTACTTGTATAAAATTGTTATGATATTTCTCTTGTATGTTAAAACAATAAACCTGTTTTGAAAAAAAAAGAAATTGTAAAGAGAGCAGAGCTTTGGCTATGCATAATATGAAAGAAGGATCTAACCATATATTTAAATTTTTAGTTTTGGAAATTTTATTTAATAACAGGAAAGGGGGTGATTTAGTGAACCATACGGAAGCTGCTGATTAGAGACGGATTATGTTATTCAGTGCTGATAAACCTCCTGGTTTGAATAATAAGGTGTCTTTGAAACCTTTCTTAAAGACCAAGCCATTGAAACACTAAATTGTTTTTAGACATACTTTATTAAATATATTTTTATGTCTAGGTTTGCTTTTTATATGCAGGATTTGCACATATTTGTTTGCATTTAACATGGATATGCATATGTGTGTATGTGTGTGTATATATGTGTGTATATGTATATATGCTTATGTATGTTTATGTGTGTACATATATGTGTGTGTGTATATATATATATATATATATATATATATATATGAGCATTTATATTGTATTTATCATTGTTGATTTTAGTCAGCATGTCTTATAGGTTTTAAGTGTATTGGTGCTTCTGTATTTTTAAATGTTTTTTGTCCTTAATTGATGGCACTATTTAAATTTTGTAATGTTCCTTCACATGCAGTCTGAAGAAGGGGTAAGATCCCTGAAAGTGCTTACTTTACCAATAAACTACATTGCTGTGGTACAGCTGGTGCTACTTTTTCCTTTTGTTCTGTGTACATATGGAATCTTTGTTGCTGGTAAGAAAAAAATATGGCAGTCTGTATCTATAGTTTTGGAACTTTTTTGAATGCATATGAGACATTGCTGCATCCTCGAGTGGCATTCCACATCACTGGCAACAAAGTTTCAGTTTTGTGCACTTGGAGTCAGAATAATTGCATAGAGTATAGCAAAGATTAGTTTGTGGCTATCCTACACTGCCCTATGGTTGAAATATTTTGATCTGCCTTCTATAAAGGACTGGCAGACATACTGCCTATCATCTCGGGTAACCAATGCATTGGACAGAGGTATCCTTGCCTGAATATTGTACTTACAAAGTAAACTTGTGTTTGCAGTGTATCAGCATGTAGCAAGTCTGATGGGATGCAAGGCCTGCTGCATCACAACACTGATCAGCAGCAGTGAATTATATGCATTATTAGTAAAAACTGATGGGATTGCACAGCCTAATGAGAAACATGAGTAAAAACTGAATTTGGCACATTGGCCACCACTGATTCCAAATTATATATATATATATATATATATATATATATATATATATATATATATATATATATATAAATATGTTGTTTTTGTTTGTCGTTTGGCTTTTCCCGGTTAGGGGTTACACAGCAGAACTCCAGTCCGCTAATGATTGCACTTGGTTTTTATGGTGTCGAGTTGCCAGCTTGGCACCCAATCATCAATGAAGGCACGTCCATTCAACGCATGTCTTTTGATATATATATATATATATATATATATATATATATGTATATATATATATATATATATATATATATATATATATATATATATATTATTATTATTATTCCAAATTTGCAAAACAGATTTTGTCTTTTCACAATCAATGAAGGTAAAGCAGTGGCTGAGATCTAGACCAATATTCATAGCTGCAAAGAGTGGCACTATGCAGTTATGCAAAATTTATGTATTTATTTATTGATCTTTAATTACCAGAAAGTCTGACTGGGTAGGATCCCCATTTACAGTGGCAGCCCTGAAAGAAAAGCTACAAAGTATTATAAAACATTGTAAGAATAAAAATTTTACAGTCTTTAAAAACAATATGAAAAATGATTATACCAATTTAGACATTATATGAAGACCTTGGTTAAGAATACATACGTGTTATATGACAAAGATTTAATAGTTACAGACATTTTACCCAGTTTATAGAGAAATTAAATGCAAGATACTATAATACAAATAAGAATTGCAATACAAAGTGAGAGAAAAGCAGACTTATGGTATATTTAGTGAGAAAGTCAAGGAAGAAAAATTGATAGATATAAGAAAGTGAGTGAAAAGGGAGTGTAAGAAGATGTAAGGTATGAATAGGTACGTGTCCACATTTAGGGATGTAGTTTGTCCTGGTGTTGAGCAAGAAGAGAGCCAGCTTTTGCTAGCAAGTTTTTCAGAAAGGTTTTGAAGGATATACAGGAAGATATTGACCTGATGGTTAGAGATAAGGAGTTCCAGGCCTTAGCAAAGTGGTACCAGTACAGACAATACCCAGCAGATTTGACAGGTTTGTGGACAGAAAGGAATTCGTCATTGGATTGTAATGACTAAATGGGAACATAATTGTGTAGAATTTTATTTAGTGCTGGACAAGCAGATGGATTCTGGATAATTTTATAGGTGATAAGAAACTGTGTTTATGTTAGTTGACAGTGTAGTTCTAACCAATTCAGGGATTTTAGTGCTATACAATGATAGGTTCTGAATGGGGTATTTACTGCAAATTTAGCAACTTTGTTGTAGCACTGTTCACGTTTTGATTTTTCTCCTGCCTGAAGGTTAGTAAGGATGGGAACACTATAAAGAAGTGCATGGAGGAGATAAGAAGTGGCAAATATAGCCTTAGTGAGAATGTTTTTTGGCTCTATAAAACATACCTAGTTTTTGATTAGTTTTTCTTATGCATTTATATATATATATATATATATATATATATATATATATATACATATATATATATATATATATATACATATATATATATATATATATATATATATATATATATATATATATATATATACAGGTCAAATTTAAGATTATCATCCACTATTATCTCTAATAATTTTCTATGGAAGTGACCTCAATTGTTGCATTATCAAGAGAGAAGACTTTAAATTTAGCTTTTTCATGAAATATGGATTGGGGAAAAAGAAATATTTTTTTAGAGTTAAACATGAGTTGTGATTTACAAAGCCATGTTTCAGTTGCTGTTAAAATGTCCTAAGTAGGTTTTTAGAGGTATGCCACATTGTCAGATGTGCAAATGAGTGTGGAGTAATCTGTGTACTGTATTAGGGATATGTGGAGTGTCTTGGTAAAAATGTTAAAGTGAAGTGGACCAAGAGTAAAGCCTTGTGGTACACTGGTGGCAAATAAGGTTATTCAGGCTGACTAAGGAAAGGGTTTGGTAAACACATCTCCTTAAGGCAACAATGAAACATGCTTAAGGCATAAGCATTAGGGAAAGAGCTATTAGGTGGATAAGGGGTATTACACATTTGCGTATTACTATCATTCCTAGTGATAAATGTAAAAAGGCATCATCTGTATATGAAATGTGTAAATGAACTCTGAATTACACCAGTAAACACCAATTTACAAGTGTAATATGGGAGTCAGGCGACACATTACTTAACTGACTGGAGAAGAAAATGAATATTTATTACCATACATTTTAAAAGAAAGTATGATAACTGATTTCACTTCAAGAAATGTTTAATTGTATTTCAGTCCTTGTGTAGACATGGTCAAACTACTGAAGGGATCCTTGAAGAAATACTTTTATACTGATGTCATTTTTCTGAAAG
Source organism: Protopterus annectens (assembly GCF_019279795.1). Classification (NCBI taxonomy): domain Eukaryota; kingdom Metazoa; phylum Chordata; order Ceratodontiformes; family Protopteridae; genus Protopterus; species Protopterus annectens. Next base: position 1,872,171,024 of record NC_056729.1, on the reverse strand, counting down.
GATTGTTTGGGGAAATTATTCATTTTGGTGTCATTTGAGTGCTTGGGCAAACACTGGCAAACTACTGAATGGATCTCTGGAGGAAATTATTCATTTTGGTGTCAGTGAAGTTTGTGTGCATACATGCTGAGATTACTGAAGTGCTTGCTGGGAACATTGGTGTTATTATATGCTTCAGCATACATGGTCAAACTACAGAAGTAATAGTTGTGGATATTGGTGTTATTATATGTTTATGCATACATGGTCAAAGTACTTAAGGGATCCTTGAGGAAATAATTTTATATTAATTTCATTTTACTAAAAGGATTGTTGAGGGAATGATTCAGTTTGATGGTGAATGCGTGTGGATACATAATAAAACTGCTGAAGGGACCACTGGGGGAAATAATTAAATTTGCTGTCATTGAAGTGCTACTGCATACATGGACAAATTACTGAATGGATCATTGATGAAATTATTCATTTTGGTGTCATTTGAGTGTTTGGGCCAACACTGGCAAACTAATGAATGGATCTCTTGAGGAAATGATTTGTTTTGCTGTCAGTGAAGTTTGTTTGCATACATGGTCAGACTACTGAAGTGGTTGCTGGGGACATTGGTGTTATTAAGTGCTTAAGCATACATGGCCAAACTATTGAAGTCATCACTGGAAAATTGGTGTTATTACATGGTAAAACTATGAACGTGATTGCTGGGAAAAGGAATTTATTTTGGTTTCATTTGAGTGGTTGTTCATACTTAAATAAACTATGGAAGGGATTGCTGGGGGTAAGTTCATGGTTTGCAAAGCAAATATCAGAAGCAAAGCAATGCTTTTAACAAGGGATCATGTGTGTGTACAGTTTAGATACTGGACTATGAATTGCAAGAACACTTCATTAGCATAGAATGTGTGGTGTTACACAATTTCCTATTTGCATCTCATTATATCTAAGGCATTGTGCATTATTGTAAATGTCCTCTATGAATTGAACCTTACATATGCTCATTTGCAAACATCATGGATACTCTAACTGCATTTGTGCAATGACTATGAGTACTATCCGTAGACCTCCGCTTTAACTAACACTCCATATATTGTCATTTTACCTTTAAGGAAGTGTACTGGCACACTGCCAGTAAAGCCTGATGTGGACAGTGGACTTACATATTTTGTGTATTCCCTTTATACAAATGTTTATAACTGATAACAGAATTGTATACAATGGAACAATCTTCTCAGCAGCCTGAGTAATTCTAGCATGTCAAACAATTCAAACTTCCTCTCTGTTTCTGTCTTGTAGCATCATCAGAGACAGTAACTAGACAGAAAATTTCCATATCTGCTGTTACTTCTAAAGCTGGGAGTGAATTGACTTCTCTCAAGTAAGCTGAATGCTCAAATGCTCAACCTCCTCCCCTCAGGCCGTAATTTTCCCTAACAACTTTTGAATAAAACATTCTTTAATTAAAGGGGAAAATGCACAATTCCAATATTCAGCCATGTCAAAATTAAATATGTGCTGTATATATGTACTGCATTTTTTCCAAATACTTCAGGCATGTGGACTAAAAGGTAGACTGAAGTCTGGCATCATGGTTAAGGTATTTACTTCGAGACAGAAGATGCAAGGTTTGATTCTCACCTTTGAAAGGAAGATTGGTTAGGCTTAAAATGGCCTACCATAGCAGTTAGCCAAATACTTACCTACAACCAAGACAACTTAAACAAATGTTGCTTAGTGAATGCAGTAGAATATGACCAATAATTTAACACCATGACCTTGCACATTGATTCCCCCCTAGATATAGGTATCCCATTCCAGTTAGCTATACCATTTCAGTTGCTTTCTGTACCCCACCTTGCCTTGAAGTCACCAGTGGCTCTTAGGAATAGTTGTTCTGATATCAAATTGTAAATTCAGAAAATATACATCCTGATAATCACAAGTTTCTAAGATTGAAAACTAATCAAATACAAAACACACATGCTTTAACCGACTGCATTATTCTTGGAGAGTCTGATGGGTACTATATTTCATTAGACAGGCTGCCTACTGAGCATTTCTCATATCAAAATATTTTTCAAGTTCTCTTTTTAAAAATGTACACAGTTTATTTAGGTTCATAGGTGTGTACTAGGCTAATGACACTGGGGCCTTTACAAGCTTAGCCCATAGAAGTGCCCTGACACTGTGCCGCCTGACATTATTTCCCAGTGCCTCTATCAAGTAGAGCCACTGGAGTGATCCCCGAGATGAGTTCAGTTTACTCTATTCAGAAATGTTTTAGTATCCCGTCTGCTTATCATTAGTGTGTCTAGCAGTTGGCAGAGAGGTTAAGGTTGCACTCTGTAGTTTTATGATACAAGGTTTGATTCCCTCAGCTTTTGTTTACCTCCTGTGCAACTTTGAGCATGTAAATTAACTAGGCATTGCTCCCAGGCCACCTCTGTAAAGGGACTGTATGTTCAATGGACCTACCTGGTTAACAAATAGGTATTATTATTATTATTATTATTATTATTATTATTATTATTATTATTATTATTATTATTATCATCATCATCATCCATGGACAGTCCAATGATAAAACTACTGGTTACATATAAAGCTGCAAAATTTCTGAATATGTTGAAATAATTCATCTTTATTATTAAGTTTCTACCAGGTTACTATAAGATCTGTATAACAGCTTTATGGGAATCAAACCCTGCACTTGTGCCTGTGAGGTGAACACCCTAACCATTATGCCAGCCTCAACACTTTTATCTAACTGGCCAGTCCTATGTCCATTACAGACATGACTTGTGCTTCTCTATATACTAGACTGGATTATTATCACTAAACTCAAAATATTGCTTTTTTATGGCATTCCAATGATTTCTGACAGTGACTCCCAGCTGATTTTGTTTTATATGAGGTATAAGAAAAATTCAAAGAATGTACAGAATATATGCCTGCAGATACATCTTCTCTATATACTTTACCTGCAGACACTGCTGCAAGGTACTTTTATAATCACTTTCATAGTATTGCTCCTTTAAGGCAGAGACAGATTGGTCTGACCTACTTATTGATCTCAATAAAATCTGTGAAGCCAGAAATCAGATAACTGTACCCTACTTCTGCAAAATAATTTATTGTCTAGAACAATAAAATGTAAACCTAAGAATGTAAACAAAACTATAGTACTGTCAGTCAGATCCAGAGTCTCACTCATAGCATCCACTCTCATTCCCTTTTCTTATCTAACTAATGATCAAATTGCCACAAAGTTTTCTCATAGGTTCATAGGTTCATAGGTAGGTACTAGGCTATTGTCCCTGGGGCCTATACAAGCCCAGCCAAAAAGGTACCCTGGCTTTTGCCACCCATGAAAATTATTTTCCTGTGCCACTGTCGAGCAGAGCCACAGAGGTGATCCCCGGGGTGAATTTCCTATTTCCCATCCAATCATCAAGATTTTTCTTGAAGAGTGCTAGGGAGGAGCTTTGTTTGATATAGATAGGTAGTTTATTCCAGAGTATGGGAAGTCTCTGGGACAGGAATCTATCCTTCCGGCATGTTCTGTTTATTGTGGTGACAAGATTTAGGTCCCTAGAGCGTGTAGCTTGGAGGCTTTGGGATTTCTTTATGTGGAGCATGTCCAACAGCTCTGGGTTTGACATAGCTTTGTATGTTAAGCAGAGATCACCTCTGAGTAGGCGATATGCGACGGAGTAAAGCTGGAGTTTTTTGATTCGGTCTGCGTAGGGCATCTGTTTGAGGCCGGTAATCCTCTTTGTGAGGTATTTCTGCGACCTTTCCAGTTGTTGTAGATGTCTTGTGAGGTACATACCAAAAGGGGCATTGTACTCTATAATGGGTCTAATGAGTGATGAGTAGAGGGGAACAATGACCTCTTTTTTTCTGGATGAGAAACCTTTTGTGATGAGGTGTGCCACGTAGAAGGATTTCCTGACTACTGTGGCGATGTGATTATCAAAGGAGAGACTACTGTCCACCTGTGTCCCAAGGTCTCTTATCACACTTTTGGTATTAGGTATACTACCGCCTATGTTGTAGTTCATGGGTACAGAGTTTTTACCAAAGGGGATGACAATGCACTTTTTGGCATTGAGCTTGAGGCCATGGCTTTGACACCAGGCATCTGTCTCAGTGAGGCCCTTTTGTAGAATGTCCACATCATTAGGCGTTTCGATTATGGCTCCTAGTTTGCAGTCATCTGTGAACTTCATTAGCCAAAGACTTTCTGTGTTAGCCTGTACTTCAGAAAAGTAGATACCAAACAGGAGAGGACCCAGGACTGAACCCTGTGGTACTCCACTTGTCACTGGTCTGAAGTCGGATTTGGAGTCTGCTACTTTCACAGTGTGGGTTCTGTCAGTGAGCCAGTTGGCAACCCATCTTGTAACATAGGGATTTATACCTAGTTTAGTGAGTTTATCTATAATTCCAGAGTGGGGGATGGTGTCAAAAGCCTTGGCAAGATCTAGATAGGCTGTGTGAACCACCTTACCCTTGTCTACGGCTTTGGTGACTGCTTCAAAGAAGTCTATCAGGTTTAGGAGACATGATCTGCCTTTTACAAACCCAAACTGGGTGGGGTCCAGAGTTTGGAGATTTCCAATGTCTTTGTTTATAAGTTCCATGATGATAACGTTCCATGGCCTTGCAGACCAGGCTCATCAGGCTAATGGGGCGGTAGTTCCCGGGGTCCATGGTGGCTCCCCCCCTGTGGAGTGGGATAACCATTGCTGTGCACCATTCAGCAGGCACAAAGCCTGAGGTGAGGCTATGACTGAACATGGTACTTAGGTGGGGTGCCAGTTTGTTCTATAGTTCATGTAGAATGCAGCCTGGGATGTTGTCTGATCCCATGGATGCTGTGTTCTTGGCTTTGGAGAGTGTGGTTCTTACCTGTGCAGCCGTGATTACAGGAACTTTGCATTCTTCTGGTATTTTCTTCTCCTTATTTTTATGAAGTTGTTATAAACGTCATCTCTCTTTGTCATCAAGCTGACTTTTAATGCCCATTGTCATCATGAATGCTCAATGTTTTGTACACAACCTATCTATCTCATTTTAGACTGTCTGGAAGCTACATTGACAGCTAAATGAGGACACATGTTAACTGATAACACTGCAGCTCATTTTCTGGAAACTTTTGCTTCTGTCTCTGCACATGCAGTCAATGGTCTTATTGGTTAATACTAGGCTAACTGTCTTTGTGGGCCATTTTAAGCCTAGCCATTTACCCCATCTGAGAATCAAACCCTGGACCTTGTGTTTGTAAGGTGAATACCTTAACCATTATGCCAACCTCCTACCTCAGCCATTCAAAGGAAAATGGTTTCAGTCAGCATGGGAGAAGGATCACATTACAAGGGTCACATACCCCTACACAATGGTGGGGCTTCAACTGCAGTAACTAACTATTGGCTTGCTGCTATCTTTTCTCCAGCTTTAACAAGTTTAGGCAGATGTGCCCATTGGCATACATTTCTAAATGTAACCACTATGCATCCCACTTATAACCTCAGTATGTTTTTTTAGAAATGCTGCTTTATTATCACTGCTCTTCTGAACATCACTGAATACATCTAATGTCAGCCAGAGTTTGAGAATTATGACACATCTTTTTCCTGAAATCATTTCAAAGTGTTTGATAATGTTAGTCGTATCAGGTCTCACTCTCTCAGACACATTCACCAGGAAGGAAAATTTCTCTCTCTAGTAGATGGGGTGATTTCATCTTTCACCCATTTTTCCATTTCAACAGGTGCACAATGAGGATCACTTCTTGGTTGTCTTCATTTTATTGAAACAAAATGAACACAATACAAAATTAACACAATACGCTACAACTGCTAGCAACACTGCTTTCTAGAAATACATAAGCCCATAGTTAATTCAAATCTACAGTTATCCTTTTAATGTTTCAGAAAGTGTTTGGACCCTTTATTAAATGCTCGTAAAACTAACGCTATGCCTTTTTTTCTGGTAAATATCTTCATGACAAAAAACAGTGCCAGGTGCATTCACCAGACACTCTTTCTAACAGCCAATCCTTTACCTCCTTAGATAATTTTACTATTTAAGATGCCATCAAGCTACTTGACTTAATTATTGGCCATCACATGTCTGACCTGCAGATAAATAATTCTGTTATTGGGGCTTAAAAAATATAGGTCACCTGTATAGTCTCGTAGCATTTCTATACAATGATGCCAGAAAGCCTACATATTATATTGAGCTACTTCCTATCTGCACATCTCTACTTACCGATTTAAGAACCATAGCTAAGTCATCTGGTAGACTGGACTGCTGCCCAGACTGACACCCCTTCAACCCAAAGCTGACTAAAAAAAGGCTTTCCAGAAGCTGAAGACCTAAGGTAACACAGCTTAGAGGTGCTTAACAAAAGCTTGTTAAGCATCTTTCAGACATTAGGAAAAGTGCTTAAAAAACTTGTTCTTTTTCTCATTTTTGAGCATAATCACAGTAGTTTGAGTACTAGAAGGCATTAGTATTTTAACATAAGCATACGTTTGAGCTGCAGTACAGTAGTATGCTTAGATTTGCTTCGGCGGGTCTTAGCAAATTTTATCATTGTTCATCCATCTACAATTTTCAGTAGATGGAACCTAGAAAGCATCTATTGTTGATACAGTATAAATTTGCTAATAGATTACTTTACTCATACACAATTTTCTATTTCATCTATTCTCTTTTGTGTACATCTCAATGTAATCTCCAAAGTCCCATATACTATCTATCTAAAATACCCCCACCAAAAAAAATAAGTATGGGCACACGCGCGAGCACACACACACACACACACACACACACACACACACACACACACACACACACACACTAACACACACACATGCACACATACACTCACATATACACTACTAGTACTAATTATTAATAAAGTACTGACATTTAAAAAAATACCTGATTTTTTTGATTCTTCTGTTGATGTTGTTGTGGTGGTGCGTAGTGATCCACACCGACTTAAGGAAAATCCTGAAGTTAAACCATTCTTAATTGCAATGCCTTCTGGAAGAGGAATATTCATTACATGCTTTAGAGCGCAGTTATTCCTAAAACAAAAAATAATCATGTTGATAATTTTAGAAAACATAAATGTGTTTATTTAGTCACACACAAAATATTTTAGAAAATCATCAATTAAAATATTCCACAGGAGGCTAATTAACACTAATATATGTAGTATATAGTGTGAAGTAGTAGTAGTAGTATATATATATATATATATATATATATATATATACACACACACACACACACACACACACACACACACACACACACACACACACACACACACACACACACACACACTGGTCCCCTTCAAAACATCTAGAGCCCATAACATCTAATTTCATAACATTGAGACCACAACATCTAAAACCCAAAACATCAAAAACCCATAACATTGAATTTCATAATATCTATCAGTACAAATCACATGAAAATTACACCCCTCCACATATAATGACATATAAGGACACAAAAGTACCAAACACACTTTATACTACATTTCTACAGTGGGATTTGATACAGTGGGGTTAGGAAATTAACTTTTTCCCACTGTAGTGCAATCTTGAAGTTGGTATATTTAATTTATGGGGGGGCGTGGGGATGCAGGGGGGCTTGTCCCCCTGCAGAAATGTAGTAAAAAAATGTGTTTGGTAGTTTGGTGTCATTATATGTGGAGGTGATTTTATTTTCTTGTGATTTGTAGTGTTAGATGTTATGAAATGCGATGGTATGGGTTTTAGATGTTTTGGGTTTTAGATGTTCTGGTCACAGTGTTATGAAATTAGATGTTATGGGTTTTAGATGTTTCAAAGTAGACTCATAACCACACATTTGTATCCTATAGCCCTTGTTCTTTCCAGAAACAAAATATTCAGCCCTACCAAGTCTTCAACCCAGGACCCTGTACACCATAGCCACAGCAAATTACCACTATGCCACCTGAACTTTATAACATAAGGTTATCATTAGTGGGATATCTACTAAAAAGGAAAAGTGATCAATGGTTAGCAAGGTGCAGTTGTGGTTAGCTGCTGTATGACTTGCTTAAATATAGATGCTAAGTGTGTTTGTGCATTGGTAAGCATTGCTAACCTAAGCGTACACAGTGTAAGTGCCTATAGGTTTAACACTGTCTTAGCTTTGCTTAGCATCACGCAAACCTGCACAAACACGCTTAAAGCCATTTTAAAGTGCCTTAATCACTCTGCCCAGCAACAAAATAAGCAGCCTTTGCCAGTTTGAACCCAGGACCCTATATATCATACTCATAGCAGTTAACTACTAAGCCAACTGAGCTGTTAGATGTTGGGATGATTTCTCTAACATATCATGCAGAACAGTCAGTTTACCATAGGGAATGTACAATGTGGAAGTACTAAACATTCAAATTCTCTCTCTCTCTCTCTCTCTCTCTATATATATATATATATATGTGTGTGTGTGTGTGTGTGTGTGTGTGTGTGTGTGTGTGTGTGTATATATATATATATATATATATATGTATGTGTGTGTGTGTGTGTGTGTGTGTTTGTGTGTGTGCGTGTGTGTGTGTGTGTGTGTGTGTGAGTGTGTGTGTGTATCTATACATATATATATATATATATATATATATATATATATAATGGGTCCACATTGTAATTTTGAAATACTGAAATCCCGAATTTCAGTATTTTGAAATCACAAAGTCCCCCCACAATCAAACAAATGCATCTAAACTACATATAAGCAGGGAGGCAAGCCCCCCTTCACCTCTCAGGTGGGGGGGCTGCATCCCCTACACCACCCCTACTTATATATTCTAACTCCGAGATCGCACAAACAGAAACATAAATGAAACTCACACACACATATCTTAAAGTCTCTCACGCACACATATCACAGTCACAACACACACTTACACACACTAAAGCCACTAACCAACATATTTACACAAACAAACATATCTAAATTAAACCCAAACATCTACACACCACACCTGCGGAAATGGAAATTCAAAATCTCCGTGCTTCGGGATTTTGAATTTCGTGCTTCTACCGGTTTTAGAACTTTGAGTATTTGGCTTTGTGATTTCAAAATACTGAAATTCGGGATTTCAGTATTTCGAAATTACAAAGTGGACCCATACATATTTTTCATACAAATATATATATATATATATTTATATATATATATATATATATATATATATATATATATATATATATATATATATATATATTTAAATATGTATATATATATATATATATATATATATATTTATACATATATAAATATATAAATACATATATATATATATATATATTTATATATACATATATATGAGTATATATAGAGAGAGTGCACAGAAAATCAAACAGCCAGTAATCCTAGAGTTGCCACCTTTTCAAATGGCCAGAGTCTGATTCTTTCCTTGAAATGAGAATTACTGTATTAAAACATATGCCAACACTCAATGTAAAGGACGTAACACCACACTTTTTACATAAATCTAAATGTTTATTTGTGTACTATTTAAGTTGTTTATGCCATTTCTTAAAGCAATTAGGTGTTTCAAATACAAAATAACTGATTTATGCAACTATCAAAGAAAACATATGATACATTCTTGGTCCTACCATCTCAGGAAATTTGCCATTTGTCAGTTGTTATCAGCAGGGCACAACTGCACAAAGAGGTTTTGTCCCTCGCAAAGAGGGACAGGTGATAACCCAAAGTAATTTGCAAAAAATAAGATACTCTTCTGTCTTGGCGAAAGACTTCAAGTAGCACAACAGTAAAAAAACACACTTACCTTGAAGACAAGAAGCAATTAACACTTAATTACAGATTTGGTTCAACAGCCTCTGTGACGCATGTGCTCTGGCCCAGCAATCAAGGAGGCTCAATCCTCACCACTAACACCCATGAGGGGCATCTCATATAGGAGGTAAGGATTAGAAATACACACAGTAAAGTGAAATTTCCCTTAAGTGCACTAAGAGATCACAGTCAGTCTGGGGCTGGTCGTTCCCTTACTCTCCAGGTCCCACTGGCACAGCTATTTGGTTCAGATCTCAGCTTAGTGGGAAAGCTAAAACCTCCAGCACCCTCTCTGTCCAACCAGTGCTTCATGTCCCTGCCCAAGTAGCTGACACACACACACACACACACACACACACACACACACACACACACACACACACACACACACACACACACACACACACACACACACTTTGAGAAGAGTTTAAACAACCACACTGACACTCCTGGGGAAGGCTGGCACAGGTTTTCCAGCTGTGCCCCTTTTTCCTAGACTATACGTTAATACCAGCTGCCACCACTCACTAATATTTATCAGCTACTTAAAGGCACTTAAAAGGGTGTCCAGTTATTACTGTGCAGTATTATTATCCAACTGGTACTATAGCCCAGGGCTAAAACTGTTAGAGTGGCTTTATACAATTTTACCAAAGGCATGCAAGTACTCTAAAGAGCTTAAGTTTTGTCTACAAAAATAGCCACAGTTGAAAGGGTTTTAAAATATTTAATAACGAATAGTCAAAACACAAGACAATACTCTTTACTACACAGTGCTAGTCAAGAGTTCAGAGATCATAGAGAAATACTTAAAATTATTCAGTAGTACAGTTCTGACATCACAGAAAAACACAGTCTAATCTTTCTAGTTTCTAGCTATTTCTAAGAGAAAACACAAGTCTAAGCTAAACTTACATATAGAGCAAGACAGTGCTGATGAGTTGGATGGTCAACACAAAAATGCTTAACGCTCTCTGATTTTCTCTGTTTTTAAAATCACATTCCTGGTTCAGATTACATCATTCTTCACACTTCCCTGGGTTCCCAGGCTAACAGAAACTACATTTATATTCTTCACCGCTGGGCAAAAACAAGAGCAATAAAGGAATTTTATGCATGCAAATTCTGGCCATTAGCTCTGGCCTCAAAACAATAGCAATAATTCTGTCATCTAGACTGGCTGGAGCCATGTTTACATCAAAGGGTCACAACATGCTTTACCTGTTCAGTAGCGTGCACTGTTGTTACATTTTTTCCAGTTCCACATGTAACACTATTTTTACCATTTAATACAACAAACCTGTGGTTTACATTATTTACAGATGACAGAATTATCTCCAAAATTCTATCTGGCTAGGCTGGCAGCCTTCACCCATCTTCACCCAATCTTCACAGCCTCCAATTACACTCTGTAGTTAACCCCATAGGGGAAAAGTATTACATAACAATGCTTCACTTCAAACTGTACTGTCACACTGACAAACAGAACTGTGTGCAAAACAGTATGCTCTAACTCACCACTGTCCCCATGGTGAAATGTATGAAAATGTACAGCCATATACCTTTATGTTTCTTATTAGTAATAGCCCTCACATGTTCTAACAGCCTAGGTTAAAAACATTTAATACTCCTCCCCCATAAAATGTCGTACAAGGGCATATAACAGAATTCTCTATACACTGACCTCTTGACTGTACAGGGTCACACATGTTGCCCAGCCATAGCCCTCATATATTTGTCCCTACCCCACAACATGTGTGGGAGTCCACAACATCACTGGAATGATAGCAGGAATGTCAGCACTAAATAATGAGAGACCATTACCTATCAACCTCTTAGTGATGACATCTGGACAAAGCCTGGTATATAAGTGGAGGACAGAGGCCAAAACACAGGGCCATATTTGAAATATTGCTGTTATCCACTGTGAAAGTTGCTGGTGTTACAGGGTTGGTTGCAACCTACCCTTTCTGTGGAATATGATGTCAGAAACACAAATGGATGTTGCCATGTACTAAAAGCAATCAACAGAGAGAATGCCACTGATTTGTCAAGGACAACACCTGTTTGGGGAACAGATAAAACATAGCAGCCAAACCTCAGGTCATTATGTGGGCAGCCCCATAGTTGAGAGCTATGTAGACAGACTGCATTCCATGCAAAACTAGCATGTACACACAAACCCTGTAAGACTAGCACTATTCAAAGCATATAACAGCAATACTCACACTCTGTCCCTTGGTATGGAACCTTATACAAACATGTAGTTGGCCTGTGTCCACAAGTCTTGTTGTAAGAGGTATTCCTACTTGCTGTTTGTAACACTGCTGCCCCCACACATGAAGGATGTCTTCCATACAGGCAAGGTAAAGGGACAACGCTCATATAAAGTAGTCATTTATAGTAGTGGGTTGCTATGACATTGGCTATTGGAAGAACTACACAGCTGCCTGCATGTAATTAGCAAGTGGGGAACACCAATTGGTGCAGAGGCCATCACCTGCTCATGAGCAGCACCTACAAAAGCCATGCTACAACCTATTCAAACCAGCTTGATCCCTGTAGTAGAGAAAGAGAATGATTTTGAAAGAATTATATGTGCCAGCAAGACTTGCTGTAATAATGTCCTGCTGAACACCTGCTATGGACATAGCATCTGGCTCTGTCTGCAGTGGGCCATAGTTGTCAACTGTACAGATTTTCACAGAATGTCAAGAATTACCCATCATAGTGTTTGGTCTGTATTATTCTAGCAAATAGCTGGGGATGGATGTCATGAAGTAATGACAAACACTTGAGTTTCAGACCCCATCACCTTCAGAACAGTCATGGTAATGCAAAATGTATTATGCTACAAACTTCATAGGTTTGTAACAGGCATATTTAAGATCTGTCCCTATTTACCCCCCCCCCCCAGTTTTAGGCTTTGTCCAGATATGATGCTCTAAGAGGTGGAGAGGTAGGGTCACAGCTGAGGAGCCTGACTCACCCTGGGAAAGGACAGATCACATATGGCAACCACTAGGGTATCTGTCAAACAGTCATGACTGTGCCACTGCTAGGTCAGTTAATGGGATGTTGTACATATCCATATGTTCCCTCTGAATATGAGTATTATTCATGTTTGTATTGTAAATCTAATATACCTATATAGGGCATGTGCATAGTAAAGTACTGTTGCAGATGTGTGTGTTAAACTGCATGTGATATATTGAATTAATAACATTCAACTGTACAGTGATCTGCTGGACAATAGCCACAGCTGTGACTGATATATGTGGTCACATACACATATACTTGTGTTATGTCAGCTACATTAATATGTTATCAATATTGATTTCCCTGTTGTCACCCATTGATGTGGACCATTGTCCAGAAGTCCTGATATAGCAGGTTGAGAAGTATGATTGAGCTGCAAGACTGTAAATACAGTATGCCATACTGACATAGAACACAAATTTATATCAGGTATCCCCTGAGCACGTGTATGTATATATATATGTTCAGCTGAAAGCCACAAAAGTAATAACATGGTTACAAGCAGTCCTGAAAACAGGTTGTGCATGTTGCACATGTGTGTAATATCTGTGTCACTGCATACAACAAACTAATATGTGTACAGCTACTGATTGTTGCATTGCCATGATACTGATATAGGTATTACAGTAGGCATGATTATCAGGTAGTAATCAGAGAAGTGTAGAACTGTGTTATGAGCCACTGTCCATGCCTACTATTAACAGCTATATCAACACCAATATACACTGGCTATCCAAAGTGTACACACCCCTGTTGGAATGCCAGGTTTGTGTGCTATATTCCAATGAGACCACGGAAAATCATTTCAAAATGTTTCTCTCCTCAAATGTGACCCATAACCTGTGCAATTCTACTGAAAAAGAAACAATGCTGTTTCAAGGAAGGAAAGCAACCATTGCCAAGTGAAGATGTGTCATGATGTTAGAGTACAAACCAAGACAAATGGATGCTGTAATCATCTCAGCAGGTGTTTACACAACATAGTTTAAGGGTGTGCACACACATTCAGCTGGCTTACTGTACCGAGTATTATTTCCCATATGTTTTCACAGAACAGATTGTTATGTTTTCATTTGAACTGAGCACTCTATAGGTCACATTACAGGCACATATTGTGTTGAAATGAGCTTTTGTGGGGTCATGTTTCAATTGCATAAATACCAGGCATTGTAACAGGGTTATAACTCAATGGATGTGCTGGATGCAGAAGAATTCAGCTCGTGCAGTGAAGGAAAATATTTTAATTCATTAATCCACAAAAACGTGTAAATTACAAATTGCACACATGCATGAAAAAACGTTAAGTGCTTTCAACTGAATATAGCTCAGTCTTCATCAGATGAAGACTGAGCTATATTCAGTTGAAAGCGCTTAACGTTTTTTCATGCATGTGTGCAATTTGTAATTTACACGTTTTTGTGGATTAATGAATTAAAATATTTTCCTTCACTGCACGAGCAGAATTCTTCTGCATCCAGCACATCCAATGAGTTATATCGTTGTGTCGTTGAGGTTTGGTGTTTGATTGTAACAGGGTTGTGTACATCTAATATCCACTGTAGATATATGGAATCAGCAGTACCTGGCCTGTACAACCAGCCTCCACCAACGATAGAGTAATCCCCCTTGGTGGACAGCAGCAATACACAAAGAACATAATAGGTTGCTATAGTGGCTGTACAGGGACACATAGGTGCAGACCATAACTTGGAAGCAAGTCCACCTCTATCTAAACAAGCATGCAGGTTCACAGGTGACTTCAGGTAAGGCTATGCCTATAAATCAGACATATCCACACCACCAAGGTCAATTGCAACAATGTCTCCACATATGTAGTCAGTCTCAAAGGCAGTAACACAACTTAACCTGTACTGGGATAAAGCACACCTCATATACACATGCCAAGGATACAGACAACCTGCATCAGACAGGTTAGGTGGGAACAGTGCCACCCTGTCCCCAACATTTGTGCAGGGGGATATGCACATCAACTACACTCCTGCCTGCATCAATGGTAAGCATGTACATAATGCCAATTGATGGCAACAACAGCAAGTCTCCATGGGGCATGAGAAAATCACAGTCTGCCTCCTACTTGAACTCAGGCATGTGCTCACAGCTCCATCACACACTACAGTCAAACACAGACTTGCCACCATCCACACACCATCCACATGTAAGATGGCCACTGCCATCCCTCTACACAGAAATTAATGGAGAATAGAGGATTATGCAACTTAGTGTCCAACATTGGGGGACTAGACAGGTCAGGGCCAGGAGTGTAATGCAAGATGCCAAAGCCATGACAGCTTACAGTGTTATGGTGTAGTCTGGATTATTTGCAAGTAATATCCACTGTTGATGTGCAAGTGGACAACCGTATGAGGTCCTGTGACCTTTATTCCTTTTTATGTCTTCCAGGTAATATGAAATGTCCATGGCTGTCAGTATTCACCAAAATAGAGAATGGTACCATAATACAATATGTCATACAGCATTACAACATATTATTCAGCAGCAGAGCCCAGGATCTACAGGAGAGGACCACCCTGTGGAACGAGCTCATCCACAGGGTAAACGATATCGGCCTGCACAGCTGAAATTATGGGCAGGTGCGGCATCGTTGCACTGACCTTATCCTCCACACCCGTAAGTTGGCTGCTGCCATAGCAAGGGACTGGTTAGCCACAGGTGGGGGGGTCAAGCCATCCAGCCCCCGCTGACACATGCTGAAGAGCTCCTCACCAGCCTTGGGGCATCAGACTGCCGGACAAGCCATGAAGCCGAAGACAGCATTGTGGAAGTGGGTGCCACCCACACAATGGACGAGGAGCATGCAGGTAAGGCCCCAGTGCACATTATTAGACCACTGTTGCTTATCCATTTTTACCCGTAAAGTATCTACATGCATATGTCAGATAAGATGGTCTGTTGCTGGAGTGTATTAATGCACAGATGTGCATAATCCTTAGTATTGGGGTTTGTACTGTTGATGTGCTGAAATGCTGCTTCCACCCTGTGCCAATGCCACAGGTGTGGCTACTGACATTACCTCTCTCCCACAACTATTTAGGTCCCTCTGGTATACAACTGGGACAGTAGCTTGTAACTGGTGAGTATGGAGTTGTTTTGTTCAGGTTTGCCAATACACTGGCAATGTTAAGGCCATGCTATTTGCCATGCACACTTTTAACACACCTACCCATAATGCATGCTGTACATGTTCATTGTTGTTGGTGTTAACTGCACTGCATCACAGTGGTCACCATGGTGGCATATCTGAAGGGTATGTAAGTTTCCTGCAGTATACCTTACAACCTGTCAGTGCAAGATGTGTGGACAGAGATAAAAAAATGGTGGGACAAATGGCCTACAGTAGGGACATATATGAAACATTACCCTTATACAGTGGCTACAACAGTGTATACACCACTATTACAATGGCAGCTGCTCCTGATATATACAACAGCAGACCATAATAACACATTCCATACCTGTTACAACCTGTAATGTGATGCTAACATGAACAATGAATGTGTAATATAGAATCCTATGTTAGAACAACAAATATGGGATCTACAAACCTTACAAAACACTGGAAGCATATGTGTGCACGCAGTCCAAATAACATATTGTGGAGGCAGCTTGTGATGTGCTGACAGCATTCACTCTTCTTGTGTACACACCTACCATCAAGTACAGGGCCTCAATGGTCCTCTGTCCAAGAAGTATGTCCATGACATTTGCCCAGTCACCTGCAACAGAGGCAACCATGGCTTGAACACATCTTACAAAGCATGAAATGGATCCCATATCTGAAAGGTAGCAGTCAGGACTGGGAAAAGTAACCTTACCTCATCATTGCATATACCATGGCAAACAGTGCAGACAATGATCTAGAGGTGTATTACATATAGGACAACAGTGATGTAGAAAAGAAACATGCCCATCCAAAACAGATGACAAAACATGTTGCAAACTGGTCATGGAGGCTGTGCAGAAACATGCAGCAACACTGAAGGACTTGCAGGAATGTCTAGCAAGTACTGCCTGTGCAGTACCTGTGTCGACAATTGCCTGGATTCTGCATAAGTGTGGTCTATAGGTTAGGGTAATCAGATGGAAGATTTGTCTCACATGAAACATCATCCAGGGCTCTCTACAGGTAGCATAAACATAACATCAGTTCTCCCAAAGGCATGTGTTGCAATGTGTAATGGTGTCATGAGACCAAGGTTCAAACCTACAGACAGTATTCATAAAGATACGTGTCATGCACAGGCTACACATCACTCCACCACAGGGCCACCATCCCCAGATTTTAGCTTGCTGGTGCCAGTATACACCTTTAGGGTTGCCGTTCATCAGCTGGAACTTGGCTGGTAGACATGGTGGGTAGAATTTGAAATACTGCAAAATAACACTCATGTGTGGCCCATAGTTGTCAGGCATCTGAAAAAAGGCTGATGATGGGGAGGGGCTTCATTTCAAACACAACAGTGAACTGAAGCATTCATTCAAAACTAGCTAAGAATGGCTGTATCTGAACACAGTCAAGGTTATGAATTGTGCCAGACATAACCCAGACTCTACAGCAATAGTGAAGCCAATGTGTGACCTCCAAGGGCTGTACAAATTAGCTGACCTTGCAATCTGGCAGAGTTGGTGAACCTTTGTAGGGCAGACAGACCAAATAATGTCAAGTAAAGATGGGCCATGCTAGTATACCCCTTCCAGGAATAGTGACTGCTGTAGTACATTTAAAAGGTGGCTCAACAAACCATTGTTTTAAGGGTGTGTACACTTACACAACCCACATATTGTATGCATCTCATTCAACATCTCCATGACTAACACATTTGCTTGATACTGCATTGGATTGAACAGGTCATAGGTCACATATCAGATGTGTGTAATTTTATCAAATGCAGTATTGTGGCCCCAATGCATATCATAGAAGAGGCTGGCATGTCAACAGGGGTGTGTAGACTCCTCATATCCACATTAATCTTTGAAGGTTGTCGGTGTAACCAGATTTTATTGCACATGCATGTACTGCTAATGATGAGATCTACAAATCAAAGGTCAGGCATTAATTATTGACATCAGTCCTCATATCATCCCTGTTATGTGTCAGACAAACACACAGAGGCTGTGAACAACAGAACAAACATAACTGCCTGATATATACACATTCTGCAATGGTTTGTAAACTTGTGAGGTATCGTGCACAGTACGTGCCAGTGTACTGTACAGGAGCACAGCAATAATGTGTACATGGGTGTACTGTGTTCCAGGGGAAGGGTCATCACCTACTAACACAACTAATGCATCACAGAGGTGTATATTGTTGTTAACAAGGATTATGAATGGCTGCATTGCATGCTGTTGAGTGCCATATGTCATGCATGTCAACTGTTGGGTAATGAGAGGTCTGTGTAATATCTTTGTGCCACCTCACCTGTAAGTGTGTGTGTGTGTGTGTGTGTGCAGGTCTTAAATTAAATTTCTTGTCTGTTCCTCACAGGTGGCAAGGTGGGTCAGGGTCTCTCCTGCAGGAAAACTGATGTTAGTGTCCATACAGACTCTGACAATGATGATAGGCATAGTAAGGCAGAGGCAGGGTTGTCAAGGGCTGAATCTGTGCCATTGGTTGGCATCCCACTTTTATCCACCCTATCCCAGCACACAGTCACAATGCCCACAAATACCCCATCACCAGTGGCCATAGATGAGGGACAGTTGCCGGGTGGTGGCATGGGATAGGAAAGTGTGGTGGCTATGGCAAGTGTGCCTGTACACAGCAGCCATAGCCAGATGACCAGCGAGAACTCACACAGGCAGATGGACATGAGTGCTCATAGGAGGGCTGTTGGCCATCATGTCCCTGGCAGATGTTCCACAGCAGATGTCACCAGATGCATGTTTCAGGCCATCATGGAGGCACAGGCACATATGGAACATTACACCAGAGATAGTCTGAGGCTCCAGAGGGCTATTCTTCCTGCTGTATGTGACTACATCCATGATCATGAAGATGCCCACCATTATTTTGCAGAGATCATGGATAGATGGTTGGGTGAGATGGTGGGAATCCTCGACCATGTGGTGTCTTGTTGTAGAGCATGAGGTGGGAGTAGAGCATTGACCACAAGGACGTAAGTCAGCAGCACCAACAAGTGGGGGACTACATGAACATGTGACATCTCACTCCCGCTCCTGTAGTCGCAGTACCAGCACTGCAGGGGGGGTGCTGTCCACACCATGACACAGCAGGCCATGCGCATGTGATCCTGGCCAGTCCCAACAGGGATGCGGATCCAGCGGACAATTGTCATCATCAGGGGAGAGTACTATATCTTGGTTTCTGCCTGATGGTGCCCGTGCAACCCCTGGCAGGCATAGTTCCCATGTCTGTGGCCAGACACAGTGAACAGTACACCCTGCCATGTATGGTCTGCAGCTGTACAACATACCCCTGTATACGGCAGCCACATGTCCGAACTGTGTGCATCCATACACACACACACACACACACACACACACACACACACACACACACACACACACACACACACACACACACACATCACCATAACAACTACGACACCTCCATACCTACACACACCATGTCTGCATGGGCCATTTAATAAACAACCCCCTAACCCACACACATGATGTCAACCAAATGGCTCAGCCTAGGCCTCTGGCAAACCCACACCACACCCTGTGCATATGATGATACCTGTGCCATATCCCTGTCATCCATACCATTAATGCAGGGGCATGCTAATATGGTTTTGATGCACAGGTGAATGTACTAAATTTTAGCAATGTAATGCTGTTTAAAGTGTTGTCAGCTGTAATGTATAATGCTTACATGTCAGGGTGTGTAACTATCTAGCCATGATGCATTATTGCTGTTATTCACACTGACTGAATGTGGTTTCCATAATGTATTCTGTTTGTGTTCTAGTTGTCTGTGTGTCAGGGGGATGTTGGTCTGCTGTCCTTTCCTACAAGGAGTGTGGCACTGTGGTAACACATTGACTGTGTCATATATCGGGTACAGCTGAACACAAGTAACAGTCTGTATAACAGTTACTGCATGTACCACATGGCTGATAGTTCTGAGGGGTGTATACAGTTGAGTGCATGGTGGCTGATGTAAGCAGCTCTCCTACAGTGGACAATGGTAAGTGAACTGGGTGGCACACACCAAATGTTTGTGAATAACACACACAGAGGCTTTTGTGTTGATGCAATACATAGAAAATACTCTTCACATGGATGTACTTCCTTTTGCAGAGAATATATTTTTGGTCTATGTAATTCCACCAAGACCAAATTGCCAAAACATCACATCAGTAAATAATCAGTCTGCCAAATTTAATTTAATTGGAAATGGTACTGTCCTTTTCCCCAATGTAGTACAATCCTGGAGTTGGTATACATAGTTGTGCTGGTGTGGGGGGCACAGCCCCACTTTGGAGGGTGTGGGGTTGCGTAGAATCACACATAGTGTGATTAACAACTACTTAACCTCTTAACATAAACTGGACAGTATAACAGAACACTAAGGGGGATACGCACAAGAATACCCCCAATGTGGGTGGCTGTGCCTACAACAACCACACCCAACTATATATACCAATTCCAGTATCGCTGTACAGATGTACAGTGGGGAAAAGGGCATTTACACAGCCACTACTAGTTTTGCTGGAATGAATTTCCACAAGATGATTGCTTTGCAATGATACGTTTTGCCTGTTAATTCTCGGACAAATGATCTCCTGGGAAATATATTTTCTGCAAACTGAAGTAGATCCCTTCACATACACACACACTTACATGGCAACACTGAGATTAGAACTCCTACCTAGGTACTTACTGCTACTAATGTGTTTGGCCTTAATTGCATACACCACAGAATTTGTAGGGTGAGGTGTGTCCTGCACTTCCTGTAAAGTGAACATCACCAGGCCTTGTACAGTATGGTAATGGGGATTTACTGGGTGTTAATGGACAATACATAGTATAACATACTGACATATACACATTGACAAACACATACAGTCATAGACACATTTGACAGACCTGGGTTTAGCAGTGCTGACTAGCTTGTCAGTGAGTCCATACTGTTACAGAGTTTTTGCACACAGCACATGCATCATTGCGCTGAAGAGTGCCATCATTTACCTGTATGGTTGATGCTGACAGCGGTCCTCATACAGTGGACCTTGGGGCATGCACTGGAGGTACCATGGTTTAAAGACAGTATACTCAGCATCCCCACCCCACATTAGATATTGTACTCACTGAAACCCATTATAATGCTCTGACATACACACAATCACACATTTTGCAGGACTGCAATACAAACCCTTGTTTATCTAATTATTGGTACTAGAGGGATATGCATTTATTGCACATGCCACAGGGATAGTACGATGAGGGATTTGTCATGGCACGCCTAATGTCAGCAGCATAAACATCCCTTATAATCTATGACAAGTTTTAGTGTATTTGGAGAATGTGGCCTCAGAATGCTGTCTCCTACACATATGCATGGTCACACATACTTGCACGTACACACACACACACACACACACATACACACACACACACACACACACACACACACACACACACACACACACACACATACGTACTCACATTTGCCAGGACTCAGAGGGTAACCCATGCCTATCTACCAATTTGTAGAACAGTGCTATGCTAGTACTGCAGGCTCCAGGTAGCCCATAGGGTGAAGAGTGTCACAGGATAAATTTAATGTGAATTACAGCAATATCCCTTTCTAAGTATACCAATGGGGTGTAGTGGGTAAGGAGGCCTTCAGAGTATTTTTAACTACAAGTTTACAAACACACAAACACTGTTATACTCAGTAATGCACACAGACACATTTGTCAGTATTGAGGTCCATAGGTGCAGGTGTTCCTAGGTGTGTACTAGGCTAATGTCCATGGAAAGATGAGAAGAGTAGGGCATGTGCGTACTCTGGTATCATGCCACCTGACATTTGTCAGCAGGCCATCTATCAACTAATGTGACTTGAGTGATCCACAGGGTGACAGTTAAATTCAATATCCACTCATCTGTTTTTCTCTTGAAGATGGCCATTGAGGTGCTCCAACTGACATGTATGCAACATATATTGCATAACATGGTCTGTGTCTGGGTTAGGGACTTGTACCCAAACATGTTCTGTTGACTGTGGTAGTCTGGTTGAGGTATCCATGGCATGTGGTGCATACAGAGTCGGGATTCCTAGCTGTGGCATTCATAAAACAGCTTGGCAGACATGTCAGTGTCAGTCAATCAGAGATTGCCTGTATGCAGCCAAGATAAATACCTGACATCTGCATATCTGTACAGATGTCAGACAGAAAGTAAATAGCCAACAGGTTATGAATTAGTATGAATGTTTTGAAAGTTTGACATCTGAAACTGATAGGTATGCCATTAATACATGACAGCAGTCCTCAATGACATGTCCTAAAAACATAGTACTCTACAGGTAATATCAATATATCAGATCAATATCCAATAGAAGATACATAAAAACATACAGCTCAAACACCAAGAACATGATAGTCAGTACTCAATAGTCCAGCTTTGCAGGCAGGGCTGTATGGTTCCAGTACTACAATATGTAATCTACTCTTACTTGGAAAACACTGTTAAAAGCAGTAATGTAATGATACAATACATGCAACTATGACTGTATAAAACCTGGGATACTACCTATCTATGAAACACATAGAAAGAGAAAAGATTCTGGCACTACCCATGTATACGCAGGTGTCCCATGCAGTATACTCACACCCCTTGCTACTGTAATGACAGCACATATAAGCTTGTTATGTACATGGAATTAAATACACTTATTAAAGATGTCATTACCCTGCTATTTGATCAGACTGGAATGTGATCACTGGTTATCAGGGCTGAACTATGCTTAGCAGGTTTAAGCATTGCTTAAATGTAAATGCTAAGCAGATTTGTGCACCGGTAAGCGAAGCCTACACAGTGTAAGCGCATATTCATTTAACCGTACGTTAGCAGTGCTTAGCTTCACACAATCCCAAACAAACCCACTTAAAGCCACTGTAAATTGTCTTAATCGCCCTGTCTCCATCAGCCCTTGTTCTGCCCAGCAACAAAATAAATAGCCTTTTCAGGACTTGAACCCAGGACCCTGTACACTACAGTTACAGCACTTAACCACTAAGCCATCTGAGCTATAAGAATATCTGTTGCTTTTTCAAATATATCATTCAGTACATGTACTGAATAGTAGTGAACAATGGCTTTGAGTACTACAATTGTTTACTACTTGTTAGTGAAAACAGTGTGGAATCAGTCATGTTTCTATATCTAAATATACACATAGATAAATATGGTGAGATACATCTGAGAAGGGATATACAACACTCATGTTTACACTCTGTAGATATATATATATATATATATATATATATATATATATATATATATATATACACATACACATATGTGTGTGTGTGTGTGTGTGTGTGTGTGTATATATATATATATATATATATATATATATATATATATATATATATATATACACAGACGCACACACATATATTTATATATATACATATATATATATATATATATATATATATATATATATATATATATATATTTATATTTATATATATATATATATATATATTTTATGGGCAAAAACATCATAGTTACCTAGTTAAATAACTTTTCCTGTTTGAATAGACCAATGAAATCAGTGATTCAATTAGTTACCAAGATACAGAAAGAGTGGAGTCTAAACTGCATGTGACAGTCTTACTAGTCTAGCACCATCTGGTGGACAAATAATAAAACACATGAAAATGAATATAAAATCAAGAATTCACTTAAATAAATAAACCAGGATAAAATAACACGAATATACATAAAAATGTAAAAATATCACACTTTTGCAGACCTGAGCTTGAGTACAGGTTTTAAAGACACCATATCATTAAGTCCTGAATTGTTGCAAGCATCCAGTACTAATTACCAATATAGTTCCCTATATTTGAGTCTGGTCTCCCATGGCCCACCCTTGGGGTCTATAGGGACCACCTCTATCACGAAAAATTGATAATCTGCTTTTGGACATGCCTGAAGATGTTTGTACAGGACGTTATTATCATTTTTCTTCCTTAAAATCATAAAGGTGTTCATACATTCTTTGTTTTAACCTCCTTTCTGTCTTACCCACATAGGAGTCACATGCCCCACACAAAACAATATATACCACACCTGTGGTATTAAAATTTGCATACCCTCTAGTAGTTATATACTTGTTTCTACATTTTAAATATAACATGTCCCCAGTCCATATGTACTTACATTGGGTACAACTTCCACATTTGTGTACCTTTTTTGTTACTAATGAGAGTTCCGAAATTGTTATAATGGGAACCTCCTTCCAAAATATTTTTGATATTTTGTCCTTTTTTGTACACACATTTAAGTGGCATGTCAAATATATAATTTAAATCTGATAAGGCTGCAAATGTTTTCCACTCCTTGTCTATAACTTGTTTGATCAAATTTGTTTCACCATCATATGTGATAGTCAAAGCAGATTGGTAAGACACCCCCTTCTATCCTCGTACCTAGCCTTGCATAATCAGAGGGGTGATTTTTACCCAAAATAGGGGCAAACATAGACTCTCTACCATCCATGACTTCTGTTAATACATCATTCAAAAGTGTTGGAGGGTACCCCCTGGCTTTGAACATTGCTACTATAAAATCACATTCTCTTTTAAAATCCTGGTCATCAGATGTCATTCTACTAGCCTGGATCAGTTGGCCTTTTATTGCCCCTCTTTTTTGGTGTGGGGGTGGGCACTCGCATAGTGAAAATAAGTATTCGAGAATGTCTGCTTTCTATGTATTTTAGATTTGAAACCATTGTCCACCTTTTGAATGTTAACATCAAGGTAATTTAACTCAATATTATTAAGCTGAGATGTAAATTTTAGGAACTTAATAGTCTTAAAAATGTATTCAAGGAATTTGAAAACATGATTATCAGTACCAGTCAAAAAAATACAGATGTCATCTAAAAAGTGCCCATACAGGGTCCAATATTGCTTAAATTCAAAGGTGAACACATATTTGTTTTCCCAATATAGGAGAATAATATTAGCGTAGGTAGAGGCACAGTGTGCCCCCATTGCCACGCCCTCCAATTGTTTATGGTATTCTCCCTGAAAGAAAATAAGATTATTCTTAAGGACTAGGTCCATTAAAATTAGACAAGTGTGAAATACACCAAAGGGAATATCCACACAATCAGACATGAATTCCTCAAACCAAGCAAGCCCCACATCATGTGGAATACATGTGAACAAATCCACTACATCAAGTGTAATGAAAGTACTTGTGTTGGATTGTTGTTCATTGCTTATGCGTCTTAAAAAAATCCCATGAATCCTTGAGAATATTCTCATTTTTGAAAACTGTTTAGATTATAATCTATATATTTTGCCAAAGGCGCAGTTACTGATCCTTCCGCGGAGACAATAGGCCTAAGCGGTGGGTCAGTAATACTTTTGTGGACCTTGGGTACTCTGGGCTTTTCAACATTTAAAAAGTTATAAATCTCAATGTCTATGAGCCCCTCTATCACTAGATCATTTAGACACATAGAATTCATTTTGTAGGCAATGTTGACAATTCAAGGAAACTCTAGCGTATGTCTCTTCATCATTGAGCAAGTCAAACATTTTGCTTTCATAGCTGATATGATCCATGAAAACAACCCTTCCACCTTTGGCTGGTTTCATAGTTCTAAGTTTTTTGTTTTCCTTAAAATCATATAGAATATTCTTTTCCTCAGTAGTCACATTTGGGGCCACTCTATTGTATTTCAACATTTCCCTTAATTCTTTTTCCACCACCAGTTCAAAATTTCTAAGCTGGGGTGCAGTGGGGGGGGTGTTGAAAGTGCTTTTCTTCACTAGTTTATTGTGAATATTCTTTTTCTCCGGTCCATTAAAAAATAATTCTAGATTTTTTTGTCTAATAAATAATTTAAAATCAACTAATAAATTCACCAAATTGGTTTTTACCCTGGGTATAAAAGTGAATCCTTTCAAAAATAAATTAAAATGCCCTTTGGTGATGACAGTGCTGGTGTAGTTAAATATGTTAAAACCATTGTAGCTAAATAAGCAGCCATCTTGTGTAATTTCATCTTGAGAATCTATCTCCAATATGTTTGTTCCTGTGGTTCCCAGCTTTTCTGTACTTGGTTCCCATACCTGTAGTTCACAGGACCCTTCTGTCTCAACATCTCGGACCTCCTCGGAGGTGGAAATTCTGAGGGGTCCTGTAAGTTTAAATTTTCTTGGTCATCGTGATTAATATTCTCTGTATTTGCCTATCTTCTATTGTTTCACCCCCAGATAAGTTACTGTTGACCCTAAAGGGTTTTAGTTTAGGGTAATGTGTCATGCTAGAATATTCATTAGTGTCTCTCTCAATTTTTATACGTTTTCTATCCTGTATTTTCTTGCATTTTAACTCAGTACCATTCAAAATATCAAAATACTTTGCCTTTTCAGTGTCTATACTGAACAGTAAATAACTAACAATACTGTAGTTAACACTCTCAATCTGATTAAAAACATTTTCCATTTCTAGCTCATTATTGTTGGTAATGGCTCTCATTATGTCTGCCCCACATCTATCAAAAGCCATAATGAGGTCCTGGTGAAACTGAAAACCTTCTTTTACATTATTTAGATACTTGCATACTCTTAAACCTTTAGGAACACTTGTTAAATGCAGGCAGTGTTTAAGATAAGCGTTGTTAGTTTCCCAGGCTTTATATTTGTACAATAAATTATCAAGTTTAGAAAGCATAGTAGCATAAGTATCATTTTTAGTGGCAGCTTGCTTTTGTGCACTAAAATCAATTTTAAAGTTTAAAATGTCTCTAAAATGTCTTTTAGTACCTTGTTGGTTTGAACTGTTGGAATGTGTTTCTCTTTCACTCAGTCCATGGTTTGGATGTGTGTTCACTTGTGAAAAACCCTTCCTCATGGTTAGAGGTTAATGTAATACTGGGAAAGCCATCCAGGCTTTATTGCGGTCATTGAGAAGTTTGTGAGTTCAAATTTACAGTCCTTGTAGTAGCATTTCTGCCCTCCGTTCCTTCCTTCGAAGCTGAACATTGTAATCCTTCCTGGTTACCAGGTAGAGAAACTCCTGCTGCTAGAGAAGCCATGGATTGGCTAATGGGCATCAAAAGCCCCACCAATTGTGTCAGTTGTCCAATGAGTTTATGCAGCTCACCCAGTTCAGTCCGTTTAGGTCTGTTTTCATTAGCAGAAGCATTGGAGCCAGCTGGTGAATCCATAACCACAAAACCAAAACTATTAAACAGCAAAGATGTGCCATCAGTTATTGATAGACATCATAAAATCATCATAGTGAAGTACCACACAAATTACAGTAATGATTCTGTGGAATACAGCAGAAATATGAGCAATAAACGTGGACAGTCTGAAACAATCTGGTCAGTCATGATGTATACACAGAACTCCTTAGTGCAAGAAATGTGGACCAAGCCTGGCAAAGGGGATGTTTACAGCCATGAAAATGGGGATATATCACAAATACTGGGGTAGATAAGCTCACACAGTTGATGCATTCACACTCTCCTGTCTGTCCTAACATATAATAGCTGGAGGAGCAGAGGTCCCAAGCCACATACTTCCCACTAGTTAGTGACATACATCTTCACAGCATGAAGAACATATTTCTTTGTCAGAAATACACAACACATATGGTGGCCAGGCAACAGTACATCTGACAAATATTTGGACATAACATCACACTAGGTAAATACACTGAGCTGCTAGGCATGTCACCAAGCATTGTCTAAACTACAGGCAGATGGCCACAACACTAACCCAATTTTCCTATGAGGGAATACACATGTAATTGCAAATGTAGCAGGCACTACAGGCATGTAACAGCACAAAGTAACAGACACCAGTATGAAAGTGCATACCCACAACCAATCTCAACACAGTCACAGTCACATAATGGTAAATCTAATTAATAGTACAGTATATGGACTGTGTGAACAAAACCCATCATCATGTTTGCCACTCACACACTAACCCTACATATACTGGCCCAATTTAGAGTGTAGTCTGATGCCTGACTGTGGCATGGGACAGGTCTCAGTCTGGCCCTACAAACATATAAGTTGATAGCATACCAGAAACTGCAGCAGCATGCAATATCAGATACAACAGGACCAAGAGCACTGACATCTACCCCAGTCTGTACACAGGCCAAATAACAAATTCACAGTACACTGCTACACAATGCTGACACTCTGTCAACAATTGCCATAAGTACACAGATCTCACTACTGTACAGACTACAACAGAATGTCCAGGTTTTGTTCTCAAATATAAGGCCTCCTGTACATAACATGTTTGGCAGTCTGATATATCACTGGCTTGATATCAGGAATGATGTCAGTAAATAAGGATATACTGTACATATCCACCTCTTACTGTATGACATATGAACAAAGGGTGACAGACTTGGGGGACAGAGGCACAAACACAGGGCCATTATTGACATATTGCTGTTATAAACTGAGAAAATTGCTGGCGTAACAGGGTTTGTTATAACATATCTCTTCTGAGGGATATGAAGTCAGTAACACACATGGGTGTTACCATTCACTGACTGCAATCATCAGAGTATGCTACTGCATTTATAAATACACTAAATGTGTGAGTAACACACCACATATAAGACTCCAAACTCTGACCAGTCTGCAGATAGGCCTACAGGTGAGAGTTTTCTCAACCACATAACACTGTCATGTCAGACTTTAAATCAGATCTATAATAGAACAGCAAAGAGGAGTTTAATCGAGCGCCTCTTTGCCGACACATAAAGAGCAAACGCACTAAAGCACGAATGCTCAAAACAGCGGTTTCTTTCCCTGAGAGAGAAATTGCTTGGCCTTCCCCATGTGTTTGCCCCTTTCCCCACTGTAGTGTGATCTTGGAGTTAGTATATTAAGTTGGGGGGGTGGGTGGGGGCACAGCCCCCCATGTTGGGGGGGGTGGGGGGCAAAGCCCCCCCCCCACATTGTAATGTTTGAAAGTGTGTGTTTGCGTGTTAGTGCTACCGATTTCTTTCCCAGGGAAAGAAATCGGTGTACTGAGCATTCGTGCTTTAGTGCATTTGCTGTTTATGAGTCAATGAAGAGGCGTTCGATTAAACTCTTCTTCGGTGTTATGATACAGGCCCTTATATCATGAGGAAGAACCATATCCACACAAACCCTGTTAAACTAACATTACTTCATATGTAGAACAGCAATACATACATTCTGTCCCCATGTCTGGAACATCCCCCTCAAGTTTGTTGGCCTGTCTCCACAGTGTTGTTGTAAGAGGTATTTCCAACTACCCTCTGTGATGCTGTTTGTCAAATACCCACATGAAGTCCTGCTCACAGTGAAGGAAAAGGGCCAATGCCCACATGAAGTGCTTACTTATAGGAGTGTGTTTCCATGCAATTGGCTATAGGAATGATACCACAGCTGTTCCTCATCCAATTAGCAAGTGGGGGACTCCAATTCGTGCACAGGCCATTGGCTTATCATGAGCATTCCCTAAAAAAGTCACGCTGCTGCCTGTGCAAAACAGATGTATTTTTTCTACATCTACTAGAGAGACAGAGTGAGCGAGAGAGACAGAGAGACAGAGAGAAAGAAAGAAAGAGAAAGAAAACAAATAAAAAGCAAGACCATCACAACCAGACTACAAAAAGACATCTGTGAGACACACCCATCTACCTGTGAAATACAGCAACTGAAACAGACAAAAAAAAGGTATGTGAAATAAGTAATCATGTAATGGAATGTAGTAGGGTGTATGTAAAAGAGGTAAATAGGAAGTTCAACAAAACTTGCCCAACAACACTTGCTGTACTGATATACTGCTGATCAGAACCTATGGCCTTAGCATCTGTGTCTGTCTGTAGTGACATAAAACACAGCTCATGCCCCTGAGGCAGTCATATATGACTACTACTGGAGTGTGGTTTGAACAATACTGACTGTGACACTCCTAGGCCAGCTAATGGTATGTTGCATATATCCACATGTTAATTGTGAGTACTAGTATGAGATATATGTCTATATATATATATATATATATATATATATCTATATATATATATATATATATCTATATATATACACATATATAGTGAACCATAACAGGAACAGTTCACTTGTAGGACCATGCATCTGGACTCATGTATTGCACCTACAAGGCAGGCCACCTGTAAGGGCGGCAGACATTGTATCAGCATGATGTTTCAGTTAGGTATGATATCCCATGTTGCCATATGTGTAAGTACACTCACTGTGGCCTATTTTTCTACAATATCACATCCATGGGCATTGTTAAGGCACACAGACCACTTCCGACCATGTATAGGTTGCAAACATATGGCTATGCCAGACACATCTGTACAGAGGACTGTACAATGGTTTGACCTAGTGCATGTGAGGCAGATGTTTTTACCACATTATATAAAGTAATGGCAGTGGGAGGTAGTCACCAGCCATGTATGGTATACATTTTAAAATGGTATAATCCACGCAAGATATGATACTCACACACACACAAACAGTTGCCAGCATAAGGATTAGAACTCTTGCCTATCTAGGTATATCTACTATAGTGTTATGCAGTTACCACATGCACTACAGACCTTACTGAACTTTCACATGGCCAAAGCCACTGGTAACTGCACAGCTGTGGTGAACTATTACGGGTGGCAAACAGTCTGCCTTCTGTTCTACCCATACATCATGCTAGTTCTTCCTGTCCTGCACTTCTACTAGCATTATGGCTTGGCACTTCACCAGGTTATTGTCTCAAGAAGTGTGTCACACCTGGGAGCCATAAGCAGTACTCATTCATCAGAGAAGTAGCCCCACTAGTTGTAAGCTATGTCCACCCCTCCTGGCATGTTTATAGGGTGGTTATCTGTGCTTTCACCCATTAACCTGGAGCACTTGTCCATTCTGAGGCACTGTTGCAACTGCCTCATGTACACAGACAACCCTCCCCTCTAAACTCCAAACATGCAGACCTGAGAGGGTTACCCATATATCCCCCAATGTGGACATATGCACTCTCCAGCAAAGACTGGACTAGCAGGTCATGAGGATATGATTAACACCTGCACCACACCATGTGGAACACGTAGTTCACCATGAGACCCACTTTGACAGTCATGGCATACAGTGACAAGCCACACACCCACCTTCCCAGAGGCACTCAATTGACATTTACCCAAGCAGCACAGACCAGCAAGACAGACACCCACTCAGGCACTACGACATGCTACATGCCAAAGGACACATATTTAACCTACACAGTGTGCCCCTCAACCTAAGCTCCTAGGGCTAACCACCTTTCACAATACAGTGATCGTGGGCAATTCAGTACTGAGGTACACACATATCCCACTCACTAAGTTGAATATGGAGCATGTAATAGCCAAATATCTATCACATGCCAGCATCCAACACATGACACAGCCAGTCATGCACTCCACAGCAACTATGAGTATCAGTCTGTATCCATGTGGGTGTGACTGACCTGGGACACACCTCCCTGTATACCTCTATATCCATGTGAGTGTGAATGACCTGGGACACACCTCCCTGTATCACTCTGTATCCATGTGGGTGTGACTGACCTGGGACACATCTCCCTGCCAGCATCCAACACATGACACAGCCAGTCATGGCACTCCACAACAACTATGAGTATCACTCTGTATCCATGTGGGTGTGACTGACCTGGGACACACCTCCCTGCCAGCATCCAACGCATGACACAGCCAGTCATGGCATCCCACAACAACTACGAGTATCACTCTGTATCCATTGGGTGTGACTGACCTGGGACACACACCCCTGTATGACTCTGTATCCATGTGGGTGTGACTGACCTGGGACACACCTCCCTGTATCACTCTGTATCCATGTGGGTGTGACTGACCTGGGACACACTTCCCTGCCAGCACCCAACACATGACCCAGCCAGTCATGGCACTCCACAGCAACTACGAGTATCAGTCTATATCCATGTGGGTGTGACTGACCTGGGACACACCTCCCTGCCAGCATCCAACACATGACACAGCCAGGCATGGCACTCCACAACAACTATGAGTATCACTCTGTATCCATGTGGGTGTGAATGACTTGGGACACACCTCCCTGCCAGCATCCAACACATAACACAGCCAGGCATGGCACTCCACAGCAACTATGAGTATCACTCTGTATCCATGTGGGTGTGGATGACTTGGGACACACCTCCCTGCCAGCATCCAACACATAACACAGCCAGGCATGGCACTCCACAACAACTACAAGTATCACTCTGTATCCATGTGGGTGTGACTGACTTAGGACACACCTCCCTGGTCTACATGACAAGAGACATGGTTGAACTCTCTGATTATGTGGTCCAGGCAGATGTGACAGTAGCCCTGGGCAGTGTACTGCTGTCACCCAGAATGATGCTGCTGTACTATCAACAAATTGACTGCAACATTGGCTTACATGTTATGTGTCATTCTCAGGGGATCCAGTACCTCTCTGCTTGGGATGTCATGATTGACAGAACCCAATGACCTGCCACAGCTTTTTTACATCTGTCACCGCTGGGTTTCCAGCTACTGGCTAAATGTCTTGCCACCACTATGATGGCTTATTAGGCAGTGTTCCTAATGTAATTACCACCTTAACAGCTAGACCTGTATGCAATCCACGGGTCATGCCGCTCAACAGTAGACATCTGTCAGGATGCAGTCACTCAGAGCAGTCATTGGAGTGGAGGACACATGTCTGCTGTAATGGAGAGGTGGTTCACAGCAGCAGACAGCAGACCTGCAGTATCAGGCTATGATGCATTCCACATCTGTCAGGCCCCAAACATAGACCACATCAGACCTCCACAGGTGGTGTTGAATCCATATTCATTATGGGTCGGAACACCTCCAGACTAATATCCCATCATAATGCATTGGAGATACTTCTGGTAAAACTGCCTTGGGGTAATAGTGAAATCCAGACCATAGCCTGTTATGGGTCCACATCTAGGTCCCTAGACTGTTAATGCATATTCCTCAACACCCTGCCATCTATGATGGTCCAACACAACACTGACATAATATGAGTCTTCACCTACCCCTCCATTACCTGGGGAATGTAGCCAAGCACCAGTACAGTGGCCCAACCTTTCTGGGAGTCATCATTTCCATTGCCCTGGAACAGCTCATACTGACCCCCGGTAGAGGATGCAACAACCTTGACCTGTGTTGACTACTTAAATATGGGACTGTTGCTCATCCACAGTTGTCAATCCCTGCATGGTGAGATCCACACAGGCTTTAATCAACATGTAACTCAACAAGTCAGCCACACCCCCTACAAAGGTAACCACCTTGCAAAATCTCTCCAAATCTGGCTTTGCAGCCATGAAAACAGGGATGGATGTTTTCAATGCACCCATGGCAATGGGAAATGGCTGCATGACTGTGGAATCATAGACATACGCACTCTATAAACAGATACATGAATGCATGGTACTAGCCAGAGCCAACCGGACCCAGACACTGTACTCCAAACACTAGGAGATAATGTGATGGTCCCCTGCCATTACTAAAGTGTACATCAGAAGGACACTGCTGCAGAGAAAGGTGGTGTCCCATGACTGTTGAACTCCCTTATTAGCATCAAACACAACTTTGGATCCCACATGGAATCTCCTATGGGCATCTATGATGGCAGAGATACAGCAGACAATGACAACAGTCACAACAGTCTTTGATAGTTACATCAACAACCTCCACAGCATTAAACACAAGTGCTGCAAGTTACTGCACAATGCCAATACCTATCCTGAGACAGCAGGTATTGGCCACAGTCTTGGCAACACATTTAGTGCCAGCTTTACCCCTCTTTCCCCCACAAGTGAAGTGCTGAGTGAATGTGTTCTCACATGTTGTATTCCATTTCTGTTCTAGGCATCTGTGTGTCACCAGGATGTGACCCTGCAGCAGGCCATGGGGTATGGCAGTGTGGTGACACATCCACCATGTCATAGGCAGGGTACAGTAGGTGCACAGAAATCCCCAGTCTGTAACACAGTGATTGCATATGCCTCACAGATTATAGGGCTGAGGGTTGTACATTGGTATATGTTGATTTACATCTGTTGTAGAATGGAGAATGGTACTTGTGATTTGGACACACCTCCGATTGGTAATAACCACAGCCACAGGGAATATTCATCAAACAAACACATTGGGATTACTATATTACTATTCACACACACGCACACACACACATACACACACACACACACACACACACACACACACACACACACACACACACACACACACACACACACACACACACACACACAGGTTCCGGCATGTAGCTCGCAAGACATTTCCCTGCGAGCTACATCGCCAAAACCAAATGGCTGCAGCAGCACTTTGCCGTAGTGCAATATGGCTGAAAAGCATAGCCGCTGCAGCTGTAATCTATGAACAGAAATATTATAAATAGTGGCGATCCTTACAGACAGCTGTCCGGCTGTATTCAAGCAGAGACAGCCGTACTGGATGTGTAACACATTCCTTATTCTCATTCAAGGAATGCATTTATTTAATTATTTATTTATTTTCTTGTTGGACGTCTGGCAACAAAATAAATAAATAATTAAATAACAGAAACCTAAAACTAAATGATAAAAAAAGATTAAAACAATGTTGATATATACCATTGTCATGTTATATACTCTTGTGGGGGGGGGGTATGCTTGCTTTATTTTCGAAGTGAATTTCTGTATATTACCGCGCACTTATGGAGTAACTTGTCCTTAGTAACCTTGCACTTTACCTTTATATAGGTTTACTAGTTGCTGTTTGATTTTAAATTTATCGTCTACATGTTAACATATATATTTTTACCATATTTCTTTTACAATTACAATACACATGCTTTCTACATGACCTGGCTACATTAATTGCACTATTTAATAGTTCTTTGTTCAGGTGTCACTGTATATCTTGAACATATATTTATGACTTTTTTTAGTCTTTGTAGTTAGGTATGTGTTTTAGGTGGGATTCTGACCAGACTATTGTAGTTCTAATGTGACTTTGTACCATCTTTCAATAGCAATTTCCCACAACAACGTTCTTTCTTTTTTGTAACCACTCGGTTCTTTGATGTGATATATTTATATATGTATTCAGTGCTCAAGTTGAGTAACTTTTGTACATACTGGTTTTTGTTTGTTACTGCTCATTCCTTAGTCTGAAACATGTAGTAATATATAGATGTGATTTGTACTACCATATATACTTTATATATTTTTATATTTGTTTAATATTTAGTATTTATTTAGATACTGTAATAATGACATCTTAGCGATGCTTTTAATCTTTTTAATGGTTCTGAAGTTTTGTTGATTTTGTTTTAAATTCATTCAAAGATTCATCTCATTAGTTGTTAGGACACTATACCTTTAACTAATTGAAGCACATAACTGTAACCTAGCAACGGCACCTTTTTGGCGCCAAAACCAGTATTTAAACCTTGGTTTTTGTCAGAATCTGTTCGTCTGAAGAAGTTCCACTACTAGTGGGACGAAAAGTGCTTCACAGTATTGGTTCAATAAAGCTTTTGGAGAAATCTTTTTTACTACTTGATTCATATGGATATTTTGTTGCATAGGACCTCTTTGTGGACATTTGTTTAGCACCTAACATAATGGATTTTATCCTGGATTCTGTCTACAGCAGCCATTTGAGTGTGGAGAATTTACAAGTGTGGACTATACAAGAATTCCCTTGGCGTTCACAAGTACAGGGTAATTTTGTCTTCTGGTTTTTGTTTTCACTTGTTTGTTACTTTTGCGTTTGTTACCCTATCTAGTACTGCCTAGTATGTTGCCACTAATATTTGTTATGGATTTCACGCTACCCATATAGGTGTCTGCTATCTGCTGCCATCACATTCGGCCACCTGATTCCCTTGCATGCTTGCGTCCATACCATAGATACACCTATCAGAACATACTACTCCATTCAGCAATTGATAGGAAGAGTGACTTACCTTGTGGCTGGGCCAGTATTGAGGACGGTGCTGGAGTGATGACTATGTCAGATGCACATAGTACACTCCCTATACATGGTAAAGCACAGGTAGTGTCATGTTTGGCATCCCTTTTACTGTATGTGCAAGTCAGAGAGAGGTGTCATTTCCTGGGTCTCTACCATGTCAGTGTATGTGCTCTGCATTGCCTTTTTGCCATAACCTGGGCATACTGGGCACACCTCCTTCTGACTACAGGGGCAGACTCATGTAGTTCCTCCTCCAAGTCACTCTGTGCCTGTGATGGCCTTGGCAATGGTGGGTGGCTGTGTGGCTGTGTGGCCTTGCCCTGTGCTGTTCCTTCTGCAGCTGTTTCCGCAGGATCGTATTGTGTAGCATGGCACATACTATGAACATCTGTGTACATGTAGCTGGAGAGTACTGCAAGGCTCCACCGGATATGTCAAGGCAGCAGAATCGTGACTTGAGCATCCCAAACACATGCTCTATAATGATTCTGGTTTGTGCATGTGCCTCATTATGGAGTTCTTCTTCAGGTGTGTGTGCATTTCTGAGGGGTGTCATCAGCCATGACTCCACTGCATAGCCAGCATCCTCCACTAGGTGGCCATATGGGATGTCCCCACTGGCAAATGACTGGTACAGCTGTGTCATATGCCAGATGTGGGAGTCATGATAGCTTCCAGGGCTCCCAGCACACACATTCGTGATAATGCCCTGAGCATCGCACATGACCTGGCAGTTGATGGAGGGAAAGCCCTTTCATTTTATGTATACCCTACGCCACTCGCTGGGTAGTGCTTTGATGTGTATGTGTGTGCAGTCTATAGCACCCACTACCTCAGGGTATTCTGCTATTTGGTGGAAGAGATGCACATTGCTGGTCAATGCCTCACGGGTGTTGAGGAAATATATGTGGTCACTGGCATGTGCTGACATGGCATCCAAGAACTGGTGGAGTACCCTGGATGCTGATGCCTGTGAGATCCCCATAATATTCCCAGTTGGTCTTTGGAAGGCACCTGTAACTAGTATTCTTAAACCTACACATACCTTGTTATCTACTGGGATGGGTTCCCCTCTGTTGGTTCTGTGTGTGAGGTGGGGCCAGCACAGCTCAACAATTTGGTGTAGAATGTCCCAGTCCACCCTATAGTGCTCCACTACCTCCAGCTCATGTAGACCCTGGTAGGTTACCTTGAGTCTGTACACTCTTCTCTCCTC
This sequence comes from Protopterus annectens, assembly GCF_019279795.1. Taxonomy (NCBI): domain Eukaryota; kingdom Metazoa; phylum Chordata; order Ceratodontiformes; family Protopteridae; genus Protopterus; species Protopterus annectens. The sequence continues at coordinate 1,872,133,628 of NC_056729.1, read as the reverse complement.
CTCACTGTGGAATGGTCATTAGCATTGACATCCTCATCACCCTCAGCCTCTTGCACATATTGATGTATGAGAGCAACAGCAGCCCCTAACATTTTGTTAGTTTTGTCAGGTAAAATTTCCCCGTCTGTGTACACTGTTGGTGTAGAGTTTGTGGGAAAAAACAGACTGAAAGATGTTGGTATAGTTTATAGTGGTGTGCTGGGCTGCTGCCTGTGTATTTGGCTGATTCTGATACATTGCACCTGCCAGCTATGCTAGTTCTCCTTGATTGCCTTCCTACTGCTGTTTTCCCTTCCCATAGCCTTCCCATTTAAGCCCCGAGGCATGCCATGCATACCCAGTGCTCAGATGTGAACAGAGCTGCTCTTTCCTTTTTTTTTTTTTAAATCTGGAGTGCAGCGTGCATACCCATTTAAGCAAGGAAAAAGGTGCTCAACAATGTGAGACCCCCCCCCTCCTTAGCTGTGCTTAGCTAAGGGCAAACATGGGCCACCAAGCTCCAATAAGCTTACAGCATGCATGACACATCCTCTTATGAGATCATCCACCTCTTATACTTATATAGTGGTGTTGCTGCACCTACATGGTTGGGTGCAAGCTAACACCGACAGGAAATCTGTGAGTCATATCACTCCCCTCATTTGCATAAACCAGAATGCTAATTCATAGTTACCACATTCACACTGAGCCTTCCCCCTTAGCAACCACTATTCCCTGGTATTATTGTCTTATGCATGCCATTGAGTATTATGGCAAAATGCAGATTTGGGTATAAATGCTTATTTCCCTTTTTTTTTTTATTTTCGTGACTATTCCGTTTGCGCACCACTGCCCTGTGCTTAAATGGCTGAGATCGGCCAAAAAAAAAAAAATAAAACTTGTTTTTTATACAATTTCACCTATTTTTGATACGAATTTCCATATATTTGGCCATTGACATGCCTACTACATAGAATATATGCTTTATTTCAAGCTGTCATGCCTCCGTTTTGTAATTTGCAGAAATGTATTTGGTTAGTAACTGAATACATTTCTGCAGGTTACACTATTCCTGCACAGACGCCTGCCTGCTTCCTGGATCGCTAATTCACTTCATTTGCATGGTTTTCTCCAGCAAATGAGGTAATTAGCATATGGCAGTGTAGAGGCGCTTGTTTACATTTCGGGGACTCGATCCTGGATCACTCGTCGGTCATATTGTGTGCAGCAGCTCTTGCACTATTCCTGCACTTCGTGCAGAGCTTGCTGAATCCAAGACTGTATTTTGTTTGACAATAGTACTGTTATTGTCAAACCAAAGGTTTTATCTTGTAAGCGTACAAAGTAGATCTAGGATATCAGTAATAGAACTGCTCCACTTTGAAGAGCTTTGCAATGATGTATGTTGATAGCATATTGCTGTTTTGTTGTATTGCTGGATCTATGCAATCCCAATATATAATAATTTCACAATATTTCCAAACAATATTTATCTACAAAATGACCATTTATATCTCTGAGTATAGGTAAAAACAGAAGTAAATCCAATCAGTCAGCCACGGCAGTTACTGTATAAAATCATGAATTTTACTCAAAAAAGGAAAATAAATACCATAAAAGCAAGGTTAAATCACAGATAAACACTTTCTCACCTTTCTAACAGGCTACATCAGATCTAAAAACTGTTAAAAAAATATCTTTTAAACACAATTACCTCACCAAGTCATGTGACCTAAGAGTTGGTTTTAAAGGGACAGTCCCATTAAGTCCCTTCCTACCATCTAGATGTAATTCTAGAATCCACTTCATCTCTTTAGATTCTGTTTTATTCCTTAGATCACATTTTCTATTCTAGGTGTATGTAACTCCAAAGCTAAAAATTTAAAAGTATATGTGGTGTCATTCTCAAGAACATGTTTGTACAGCGTATTACGAACATCATTCTTCCTGATGTCATTTAAATGTTCTCTAATTCTGTCTTTCAAACATTTGTTTCTTTTATCTACATAGTAAGATTCACATTTCACACAAAATGACAAATATACTAGATTTTGACTTCTGCAGTTTGCATAAAAATGAAAGACATAACTCCTCTTACTAGCTGGATGTACATAAGAATCACTGCTGTGAAAATATTAGCACATGTTACAATCTGTACATGGACATTTACCACATTTATCAGAGAAAGAGACCTTCTTATTAGTGGATTTATAACACAGCAACTGTTTTAATGATCTGTTGCTCTTATAGCAAAACTTGGATGCATTATCAAGAACTGATCTATACCTATCATCAAATTCAAGTAGTTGCCAGTTTTTTCCTAATAATATTGCAGATAGTTTGAACAGCCATAGAATAAGTCATGCACATTCTTAAGTCAGAGTCTCTTGTATCAGAGATCTTTTCTTCACTGTTCACTACTGTCTCAGAGAAGTAAGGTTTAGCAACATCTCTCCTGTGTTGGAGGACCTCATCACAGGCAGCCTCAACCTCCACAGCATGGTAGCTTCTACATTTAAAGTTACTTTTAAGGTTCTGAAATGATTCATACATAATGCTATCATCAGCACTTAAACGTGCATATCTGTAGAACTGTCCTTTTAGCACAGTGGTGCACAATGTCTGGCCCCGGGGCCAAATCCGGCCCTCGACGCAACACCATCCAGCCCCCAGAGAGTAACTAGAGAGTAACTAATAATTTTTTAAGAAGTGAAAAAATGCTATGCCTTACTCCAGTCACACAAACTTTCCAGCACCTGCTTACTTACCTAATTGACTGCAGTTGCACACACTTCTAATTTTAGCTGCAGAAGTAGCTATTCTTTGTTGTTTATAACTTGTAGTCTGTAAACAGTAGTAACTTTCTGCAAGAGTTTGTAATAAGTCATGGCTGCAAGCCAGAGTAAAGTTAAACACAAAGTTGATGTAGAAAATAGGCAATTTCATGACTGCTGTCTTAAGTAAAAATGCCAGTCACCTGTACCTATTGTTAACTCATAACAACTTACTATGTTTTGAGGTGGCCCGCAGATACATTAAGAATTCATGCAGTGGCCCTCCCAACAAAAAGGTTGCGTACCACTGTTTTAGCACATTAGTATGTACATGTTTTGGCTGCATGCGGTTATGATGTAAAACTTTATTTTTACTATACTCTTTTTTATATAATTTGGTAGTTATCCCTTTCTCAGTAGTCATTACATGCACATCCAGGAAATCTATAGATGTAAAAGAAGAGGTCAGAGTAAATCTCAGAAAACTAGTTGCAAAATGTAAGTACTCAACAAATTTGTGCAAAGTTTCCATAGTGCCTGGCCAAACAAAAAACACATCATCAACAAACCATACATAAAAAGAGATAAACTTAAGAAAGAAATTACCTTGATTAAATATGTAGCGGGACTCCCAGTACACTAACACCATATTTGCATAGCTGTTGGCACACATGATGCCCATCACAACACCAGTCTGCTGATGATATAGCTTATCATTAAATATAAACTCATTATTGCTCAAAATGATGTCAAGAAGGGAGCAGACAATACTATACCCTGAATGTTTCAACAAGAACAGCTTAACATATTCTATGCCTAAATCATTAGGGATAACAGTGAAGAGTGATGTGACATCCATAGTTACCAGTACACAGTTCTTAATATCTGAATTGCTACACCATTCATATAAACTTGTCAAAAAATTATTGGTCTCTATTAAAAATCGACCCTCTTTGACCAATACTGGACGTAACATTTTTTCAGTATATGGACACAGCTTTTGTCACCCAGCCCCTACCAGAGACTATAGGTCAGACAAATATGGGGAGATTCCTCAAGATTGGATACATATGCTTATTAAACCTATTTTTAAGGGAAAGGGAAGTAGGACAAACCTAGAGTCTTATAGACTCTTAAGTCTACTTTTATGTTGTGGAAAAATAATGGCAAAGGTAATATTGGATAAGTTATTGTCAGAACTGGATTGGTTGGGACTTGAAACCATATATCAGCATGCATATGTTGAAAACATATCTATTACCACCTGTAACATGATGCTCTATTACTATGCCCCCCACCCCCCAACTATATAGACTAACTCCAGGATTGTACTGCAGTGGGGCAGTGGGGAACAGGGCATATACCTGTTTAGACAAAATTACTTTCAGTCAAATGAGTTTTCAGTGAGGTGTGCTTTCAATGAATTGTGCTCAGGCAATTCAATTTCAGTGAAATGAGGCTTCGACAAAATGAGTTTCAGTGAGATGTGTTTTCTATCAAACAAAGTAGACCCATATATATATCTATATATATATATATATATATATATATATATATATATATATATATATATATATAGCTTTGGTCAACACTGCAAATGGATGACAGTTGAGTGATAAAGGATGATCTTACTTCCCTCTGTCATCAGCCTGCTTTACATTGTATCATGATACCATATCCCAGTACCTAGCTACCAGCTTACTCAGGTGAAGCACAGTGTTTTCTCCCTTTCCTAGGGTGTTGTGCTATCTCAGAGTCAGTATATATAATTACCACTTCCCATATGGAGGGGGCATGGAAATTTGATATAGAGCATGTTCTGAGAAGCAACCTTGGAGCATGTACAGAAATGTATCGGAGTTGTGTGATTCAACATTAAGCTTGTTAATGCAATGCCAAATTAACCTTATGCATTATATATATATCTATCTACATGTACATAGGTTTACTATTAAGTAATCGATGTTTGGATGCTGAACTATCAGAAACATGGAAACTCATGTCAAAAGTTAGAATACCGACTATACACCATGTCGACTACAACCTGGAATTCCAAAAACACCCTACCACTGCAGACACAGGAACAAATGCTAACACTGGTCCAGAAAGGGGCAAAGTTGGGCTTCAAAATTGCTGTGTTCATGATGTGCACAATTCTGACATGTTCAGGTCAAGCTTCCAGGCCTTGACCACATAATTATCAACCATATATGTCTATCTAGATTTACCTGTACTAACATAGGCATGATTGTTAATTTCTTTAGGTTACCCTTTTCTATGTTTAGCACTGAGCAGACGTCCTTGGTATATACAAGGTATATGAAATCTGCCAAATGCCTTAACTGTAGTAAGACAACCCTAAAACTGAAGTAATTTGGTTGTCATTAACTTTCTTCAGTGCGTTGACACTTGTTTCGGCCTAACATGCCATTACTCCCCACAAATACATTCAGCAGCTCATTGAGCAGTTTGTTCATCAGTTTACAAAAAAAAAAAAACTTACATATTTTGTTAACCATGTGAGATGAATTGATTCAAAGTTCCTTTTCACCCATGACTGGGATTCAAGGCAGAACTATGCATAAGTAAGACAGAAGTGAAGATATAAATCAAAAAGGATGGCATCCTAGACAGGACAAACTTCCACCTACAGAAATCCCTTCACGTCCAGTGATAATCATATAAGGTTCTTAAATGTACTCAAACTGCCTACAAACAAGCAATCCATTACACTGGAAAACTTTGAGTTCCCCTCAATAAGCTAAACCTTCTATAACTTCAATGTATGCCTAGATGTTCTCAGATATAATTTATAAAAACACCATGTATCAAACAGTGAATAATATTGTCAGTCTGTTTCTTGCAAATATAACTTCCTCCTACATTATTCTTATGGTATTTTCTTCTTCCTTGGTTAAACTAGACACATAAATTAGTGACTTTTACAGGATACAAGGCCTGATCCTGACCTCTAGTCAATGTCTGATTGGAGTTTGCATGCTCTCCTTGGGTGTCTGTGGAGTTCCTCTGAAAAACACGCTGAGTGTTTCCACATCTCATACTCACCAAAGAATGTATCTGTGAGCAGCAGCGCATACTCTATATGGTGCCCCATATAGGTATAGACCAATCACTTTGGGCATCTACTGTAGTGCACAGCCTCCTCATTATAGGAGAACACAGAAAAGAGACTGCACACTGTGGCAGAGCTAGCCACTTGACAGTGTAAAAATATGGCTCTAGGTGATTCCATTGTGTTCACTAATGCCACCAAAATGTTAATGAGTATTTGATGGTGATAAGTGGGTTGAGGATCTAGCCTACTCCCTATGCCAGGGAATCAGCCTAACAGTGAGATGTGTTTATGTGCCCCTACTGGCCACTGTGTGCCTGCCATAAAGCCCAGCTGCCCTGGGTCAATAAGCTACTGGCTGGCAGTTGTCCAGGTGTCCAGCTTGGGTAACCTGGGAAAGCTCTGCTTAGCAAAAGCAGGACATAACACCATAACAAAATCAGGACATAAAACCAATCGACCTGCTACTAAACGTGAAGTAAGAATTGTTGCACTCTGTGTAGGTTCATTGACAGGATGGAGGTTGGAAGTGGATGACATGATGGTATGGATGATATTGGACACCCTATGTATCCAGGAGATATAGGGTGCAACAAAGCCACTTGGCTTGGTATGCAGATTCCACTACTCAGCTGAAGGACAAGCTAGAAATGGTGTGGAAATTGTGGTGAGGGAGAGGCTTCAGAAGGCAGTGAGGGATGTCATCAGAATTAGTGACAGACTCATGGCGATCAGACTGCAGTGTAAGCATGGGGCAGTATTCATAATTTTGGCCTATTTAATATATATATATATATATATATATATATATATATATATATATATATATATATATATATATATATTTATTTCATAGGTTCATAGGTAGGTACTAGGCTATCTGCCTGAGGGCATTTATAAGCCTAGTCAGAGTGTGTCAGCTTTTGCCGCCCCATTGATTAATTAACTGAGCCTCTGTCAAGAAGAGCCAATGAAGTGATCCCAGGGGTGTATTTTGTGTTACCCATCAACTCGTCAAGGTTTCTCTTGAAGAGTGTTAGTGAGGGGCTCTGCCTAATGTAGTTAGGAATTTTGTTCCAAAGCATGGGGAGTCTCTGACAGGAATCTATCCCTCCAGCATGTTCTATTTATTGCTGTGGTGAGGTTTAGCTCACTAGAGTGAGTGGCTCGCAGTGACTTGGATTTCTTTAGGTGGAGCATGTCCATCAATTCTGAGTTGGATATGGCTTTGTAAGTCAGGCAGATATCACCTCTTAATAAGCGATATGCCACTGAGTACAGCTGGAGTTTTTCCAGTCGGGCTGCATAGGACATATGTTTGAGGCCAGTAATCCTCTTGGTGAGGTACTTTTGTGGTCTTTCCAGCTGTTGGAAGTTTCTTGTGAGGTACATCCCAAATGGGGCATTGTACTCTGTGATCGGTCTGATGCGTGACTAGTAGAGGGGCACTATAACCTCTTTTTTTCTAGATGCAAACCCTTAAGTAATTAGATAGGCTACATAGAAGGATTTCCTAACTACTTTGGCAATATGATTGTAAAAGAAGAGATTACTATCTACCCAGGTCCCCAGATCTCTTATTACCCCTTCTGTATTAAGGGGGCTGCCACCTATGTGGTAATTCATGGGTGTTTTGTTTTTCCCAAATGGGATGACTATGCATTTTTTGGCATTTAGCTTGAGACCATGACTTTGACACCAGGTGTCCGTCTCAGTAAGGCCCTTTTGGAGAATGTCCGTGTCAGTCGGAGAGTCAATTATGCCTCCCAGTATGCAGTTATCAGTGAACTTGGTTAGCCATTGTCCTCCTGTGTTTACCTGTACTTCTGAGAAGTATATGCTGAACAGTACGGGTCCCAGGACCGAGCCTTGTGGGACACCACTTGAGACTGGTTTAGAATCGGACCTGGAGCCTGCTATTCTTACTGTGTGAGTTCTGTCTGTAAGCCAGTTGGCAACCCATCACGTGACGTAGGGGTTTATGTTCAGGCTGGTGAGTTTTTCTATAATTCCCAAGTGGGGAATGGTGTCAAAAGCCTTGGTGAGGTCAAAGTAGGCTGTGTGAACCATCTTCCCCTCATCTATGGCCTTGGTGACTGTCTTGAAGAAGTCAACCAGGTTCAGTAGGCATGATCTGCCCTTAACAAAGCCAAACTGGGTCGGGTCAAGTGTTTGGAGGTTCCCAAGGTCTTTGTTAATGAGTTCCATGATGAAGTGCTCCATAGCCTTGCAGACCAGGCTAGTCAGGGGCGATAGTTACCAGGGTCAGTTGAGGCCCCTCCTTTGTGGAGCGGAATAACCTTTGCTGTGCACCATTCTATGGGCAGGTAGTCTGTGGAGAGGCTGAGGTTGAACAGTGTGTTTAGGTGGGGGTTAGTTCATTCTGTAGTTCATGCAAGATGCAGCCTGGGACACCATCTGGCCCCATTGATGTTGTGCTTTTGGCTTTGAAAAAGCTGTTTTCAACTGTGCGTCTGTGATTTCTGGGACACTACACTTTTCTTGTATTGTTTTGGGCCCTTTTGGGGGTGAGGGGGGTGAAGTTTGCACTGAGTCTATCTGCCAGGATGTTGACAATATCAGTAGGTTCAGTATATTTTGTGCTATTTTGTACTAGCTCAGGGTATATCTGCGAGTTGCCACTTAGATTCTTGACATAGCTAAAGAAGGCTTTGTGGTTATCATTTGAATTCTTGGCTATTTTTCTTTCGTAGTTAGCATTGGATGATTTTATGAGGGACCTTAGTTTCTTACTAATACTGATTAGGGATGTCTTTCCTTCTTGGGATTTGCTTTTTTTCTGAACTAGTTTCCTCCTTCTATTCTATAGCATGTTTATGGCAGGGGTCCACAAGACTGGTTTCCTTCTCTTAGGGGAGTGAATTTTGGTTTTGCTAGGGATGGCACGATCCATGCATCCTTGTAGGTGCTCATAAAGTGCATTTGTAAAGGTTCCAGCATCTTGGACACTGTTATCCTTTAGCGTAGGAGCTGTGAAACTTACCACCTCTGTCTTAAGTAAGGTGAATTTGCTATAGAAAAGTTTTTCACTGTGGTTTCCTTGGTTGGGAGTGGTGGTGTGGTGTGGACATCCAGAGTGATTAGTTTATGGTCTGATCTAACCAGTGATGGGTTGACCAACGTTGTGGAACACTTGTCGCCCATGTTGGTGATGACCAGGTCCAATATGTTTTCACCTCTGGTAGGGGAGTTTACCAGCTGATCCAGGGCATTTGAGCTGATAAATTCCAGGAAGTACTGGACCTGGGAATTTGTACTTGATTAGTTTTCCCAGTTAACGGTAGGGTAATTGAAATCACTCAATATCAGGGTGTTCGGTAGGACCTTCATGTTTTCCAGTGTCTCCAGAAAGGCGGAGTAGTAGTCCTGCATCATGGAGGATGATCTGTAGCAGGCCACAATTTGCATTGCAGATTTGCCCGATGTTACTTGCACATGGATGATCTCCAAGGTATCATGCAGTGCCACTAACCTGGAGGTGTAGGTATCCTTGATGAATATGGATACAACCCCTCGATTTTGTGTTTCGGTCCATGTTCTTTGGCCAAAATGTGTGGTATGAGTTGTAGCCCGGTAGTGCTGCGTTGCTCTGTGGAGCCTTGAATCAGGTTTCAGTTACAGCACAGATGTTGACATTCTCCATACTCTCCTCATGACTGCCTGTTCCAGTCTTGGGTGGAGAAAACTTAGCCTCCAATTTAGCTATATAATTGCATCTCTCACATATGTTAATGTTTTGTGGTAGGAGTCGAGGGTTGTCTGTGTACATGAGGCAGTTGTAACATTGCCTCAGGATACCCAGGTTCACCAGTTGGACTGGAGGGTATACCTGAAATTGCCCTTTGGCCATGCCTGAAGAATAGGTTGAGCTGCTTAGTCGCTTGGTTTGTGAGGGGTGAATAATGAGCCTTTCCCTGCTGGGCAAACAAATGTCATGGTATATTAGTGCTTGCTATTAGGTCTGAGCAAGTGCTGGACTTTAGGATGCTTTTTAAGTGCTTAGGTTGAGAGTTAGACTACTTTCAAGGGAAAAACTGAAGAGGATACTAGGTGGAGCCAGGAATAATTTAGCCCTAGCTAACCGGCGCTGCCCAGACGTGCAAAACCGTGCAAATGGAGTTTTTACAGCAGGGAAATGAAAGAGATATAAATTAGTCCAAAATGGCCTATAAACTACTAACTTCTGGGCTGGAAACACTCCTCCAGGGACAGATGGCTGCTCAAAGCTCCCTCTTTCACAGGTGAACAGAGAAACCTCCCTCTATCCAAGTAAGGTATGGGCAACTCAGAAAATTGTAACACAGCCCTGAATTCAGCACTAACCTGAAAACTGGACTATACTAGCTTAGAAAAGTGGGAAACAAGGAATTTTTTTTGGAAAGATAAGGCAAAAACAGTAAAAAATACACTTAAAACAGCTTTAAACAACTACAAACAGTAAAAAAATACACTTAAAACAGCTTTAGATGACTACAAGCAAATGGAAAAGGCTTTTAAAACAAATTACCCAATTAACCAGTAAAAAAATCTCAAAACTAAGCCCTGTTCCTGTAGTCTTCAATCAGACAAGTTCTAACTGCACACTCCTGCCACTGGGATGCAGGGAAACCTTCTCCAAAAAAGAAGGCCTGGATTAGTGCTCAAGTTATTCAAACAAAGCTAGATTCAGCAGGCCTGAATCTAGCTTATGCAACAGCAAACAAGGCACACCAATTTCAGTAAGAAACAGTTCAAATATGCAGGCACTATAAGCCTCTAACCAGAAATTCCCAGCTCAGAAGGGCAGAGTCCAGCCTCTCCTCCCACAAGAGTGCAGACCACAAACCTTCTCAATGTAAAATGACTGGCCTGAAGCCCAAGTACTTATACCAGAACTAATACACTTTTAGAATAACAGACACTGAGCCCTCAATCAGCAGTTCCCAACTTAGAAGGATGTAAGCTACCTGTCCTGCCACAACAGTGCAGACCACAAACCTTTTTAATGTAAAACAACTGATCTGAAGCCCAAGTGCTTAAACCAAAAGGCTTAGAATGATAGCTACACTTTAATCAGGTTACTACCAACCAGTAATAAATACAATTGAATAATTTTAAGAAGGCCTGGATTAGTGCTCAGGTTATACAAACAAAGCTAGATTCAGTAGGCCTGGATCTAGTCTATGCTACAGCAAACAAGGCGCGCCAATTTCAGTAACAAACAGTTAAAATATGCAGGCACTATAAGCCTTTAACCAGAAATTCCCAGCTCAGAAGGGCAGAGTCCAGCCTCTCCTCCCACAAGAGTGCAGACCACAAACCTTCTTAATGTAAAATAACTGGCCTAAAGCCCAAGTGCTTAAACCAGAACTAATACACTTTTAGAATAATAGACACTGAGCCTTCAATCAGCAGTCCCCAACTTAGAAGGATGTAAGCTACCTGTCCTGCCACAACAGTACAGACCACAAAACTTCTTAATGTAAAACAGCCTGTATGAAGCCCAAGTGCTTAAAACAAAAGGCTTAGAATGATAGCTACACTTTAATCAGCTTGATTTTATTGACATTTAGTAACTGGGGAAAGTCTGACTTGGTCAGAAACCCATTTTCAGCAGAGACTGGGGGAGAAAAGCTCCAACAGTGATTAAAAAATTGATGATAACAGTAAACATATAACATCAATTTATACATCACTGGATACATGCAAGAGGTACAGTAAGATGTAGAGAATATGTATTTATTTATTTATTTATTTATTTTTTTGTTAACCGGGATGATCCGACTGGACGAGGTCCATTTACAGCAGAGGCCCAGGGAGAAAAGCTCCACATAAATTCATAAACACAAATAGAAGCAATACTAATATTATTCATAGTGTTAAAAAATATTGTTATACAAGGCAATTAAAATCAACAATATCTACATATGTTTAATCTGTATGTTATAAAAAATAACAGACAGAGATTACAACAAGTCCATATTTGTTGAGGGATACCATTTGTACCAAGCATGTTTACTGAAGGCATATACTATGAGAGAAAGAGAGAAAGTGTATATATACTAGTTTACATTTTAGATAGAAAAATTAACATCACATAAAATATATTTTTTACAAAATATAAGTAATAAGTTGGGTAATAGGCAGCAGAAAAAAACACAAAAAACATTTGATGGTTCTGGAGAGGAAAGGTTAATATTTAAGGAAATTAGTGCAGGTGAAAGGAGAAATGAGGGTAGGAGTAAAAATTATGTTTGAAAGTAAGGAAGGTTGTTAGGGAGATTGTCAGATGTGTTATATTAAGAAAATTAAGAAACAGTGGGAAGGGGATGTAGAGAGAGAGAGAGGAAATATATGAGGGGTGAAAGGAGAAAATATAGTTAGTAGGAAGTTAGGATTGTAGGTAGAAAGATGAGAGGACAGAGACAAAGAACATAAGAAGGTGGAGGTTGTGATAGTAAGGAAATTAATGCATTTGGATAGCAGTTGCAAGACTTACTAAATAAAGCAGGAAAACAACATGAATTAGTGTTGATAGTACGTGAATGCACATGTCAGGACAGCTGTAACAAGATAAGGAATGCCTGGGTCCACATGGGTTGGGGGTGGGGGGTAACAGGAATAAAGAAAGGAGAGGCCATTTTAGACTTCTGTTTGGCAAATGGCTTGATAGTAGCCAACACATGGTTCAAAAAGAGAGACATTCACAAGACCACATATAAGAGAGGCCAACATGTAACTCAAGTAAAGAAAGACAGAAAGGAAAGGGCACTGGGGTAGAATCAGTGATTGCAAAGTCATCATCAGTGAAACAGCAGCCACAACATAAACCACTAGTTGCCACAATCAGCTGTAAGCAGTGGTCACAGAATGCTCTATGGTCATCAGAGACCAGGCCGAAGACCTAGGAGTTGACTGGAGAGAAAAAGCAACAGTTCAAGGAATTACTCAGGACTCTTGCACCTCAAGAAGAAGAAGAAATAGATGGAGTCAAAGAAGAATGACAGTGTCTCAAAACAACATTTGTGAGGACTACAGAAGAGATATACAGCTAGCCGGGTATGGAGATAAGGTACATAAGGAAGGCTGGTGGGGGAATGTAGAATTCCAGGAAGGAATCAAAGGAAAGAATAGGTGCAAGAAAAATTGGGAGATAGAAAAGACTGACCAGACTAAGAAGGAATGCTGGTTGGCTGACAGAGACTAAGAGAGGAGTTGCAATAGCAAAGATCAAAGCATCAGAGGCACTCTACCAGCTTCTGGAAAATAACTCAGTAGATGGAACAAAGAATCTATATCAGGTTGGAAGGCAAAGACAGAAAGATGAAGAAGATAGTTGGACACCTTTCATAAGGAATGCCAGCAACAACCTGCTACAAGTCTATGGGACATCAAACGGAGATGGGAGTAGTAATTCCAGCAGCTTCTGAGCTATGACCCCCCCCACACACACACACACCCACAAATCTGTACTGCACCAAACACAGCCTACAATGAGAAGGAATGAGGAGCCCACCATAGAAGAAGTAACAGCTCTAAGGAAAATGAAGTCAGGGAAAGGACCAGACTCAGATGATGTTACAGCAGATATGGTAAAGGATTTTGTGTGAAATAGGGGAGAAGTAGCTCCTGAGGGTAGTCATAGCAGTTTGGAGAGAAAAGCATATCTCAGATGACTGGAGAATATGCATACTAATACCTGGGCACAGGAACAAAGGGATATTCACAGCTGTGGGCAGTACAGAGGTATGCATGAAAGTTTTGGAGAGGGTGAATGATAAACAAATATGCAGAGCAGTAGAAAATAAGATGGGAGGTAAGTAGTCTGGATTTAGATCAGGATGCAGCACAACTAGACCAGTGTTTGCAGTGAGACAGAATCTTGAGTAGAAGCTAGAAATGAGGAAAGAGTCCAACTGGGCATTCTTAGACTTGGAGAAAGCATATGACAAGGCCCTAAGAAAGCTGATTTGGGCAGTACCGCTGTGGTCTGAAGTCCCAGTAACACTGTTATAATTAGTGTAAGCTATGCACAAGGACCCAATGACTCGTGTATGGACAGCTTTGTATCACAGATGGGTTCCCAGTGGGAGTGGGTGTGTAACCGAGTTCAGCTCCAAGCCCACTACTGTTCATACTGATACTGAACTACATTAGCAAACAGGTCTGACAGGACAGACCACCAATGTTGCTGTATACAGATGACGTGGCATTACAGGCAGACTCTGAACAAGACCTTCCACAAAGAATAGGGGAATGGAATGCAAAACTAAAAGCACATCAAATGAAACTGAGTACAGATAAGACAGTGGTAAAGGCAGCAAATGGGAGAAATCAGAAGAAGCTGAGAAATGATATAGAAGTGAAGATAGAGGGACAGGTTAATAGCTTCAGGTATCTGGGAGGTGGGGTTGATGAGAAGGGAAGTCTGAATGAAGAGGTAAAAGATCGAATCAGAGGGGCTGCAGCCAACTGATACAGAGTGTCAGGTGTAGTATACAACACAAGAATGCCAAAGAAGATGAAAAGTAAGGTGTACAAAACAGTGGTGTGACCAGCACTATTGTATGGTACAGAAATCTGGGCAGTAAATGTAGGGCAGTTGAGGAAAATATAGGTGATAGAGATGAAGTGCCTGAGATGGATGGTAGGATGTACAGTGTGGGAGAAATGATGAAATGAGGACATAAGAGCAGAAGCGAAAAGGTCAATATCAGCAGATTACAGTGGTCCAGGCACATATGCAGAAAAGCACAACACAATCTGGTAAAGATGATTTGGGACAGACAAGAAGAAGGCAAGAGGAAATGAGGGCATCCGACCAAGAGGTGTATGGATTGTGTGAGAGAAGACCTGTGACAGTCAGGTGTGAGTGTTGAAGAAGGCAGGAGAGTGGCATTGAATAGTGAGAGATGGCTGTAGTTGACATGACACCCTGACCCCATGTAGAAAATGGGAAGAAAGGGGTTGATGATGACGAGTGTTGATGAACAGCCTGAGACAACCATTTGGAAATAGTCTGCCTCTACACAGGTTGTCCCTTCTTACCTTCACACGAAATGAACAACTGATCAAGTTCTGGCCAATTCCAAAAGAAGGGAGAACCACGGTTGCCGAGCCAGAAGGCCATCACTATACTGATCTTTGGGAATTCTTTCTGAATCTTCAGAAGTACCCTGGATGTCAGTGGAAAGGGTGGAAAAGAATACAGGAACATTCATGTCCAAGGAAAAGAAAGGCATCTGTCTTCTAGGCCTTCTTGCATGGAGTCCTAGAGCAGAATTTTACCAGCTAATTGTTCAGCAAGGAGGCAACAAGTTCTACTTGAAGAACTTACTGCAGATAGATCAAATTTTTGAAGACCCCATTCTAGTTTCCATTCTTGAGGGTCTGTCTTTGTTTTTGTCAGCTTGTCTGCCACACAGTGGTACTGTAAAGTTTTAGCTCACGCCAACATGGCTAGTCTGCATACAAGGCAAGACCTGGTTCCCCGTTGTTTGTTTATGTATCACATCAATGTGGTATTGTCCATACAACTTAAAGTGATCCTGGGGATCAAAAGTGATTCAGAGAGTTGAGTGCCTCGATAAGGGCAAGCATCTCTTTTACATTAATTTGCTTCAGTCTGCCTTTCTTGTCCAGATACTTCTTGTCCCAGATACTTCTTGTCCCAGATACTTTGCATATTCTATCCACCCTTGACACTGATCCCAAGCAAAGTGTAGAGCATCTGTGGTGACTGTTTTGGAGCAGGAAAGGAAACGAAGAGAATTGCAAATATGGAAAACTGTGGATACTCTCTAGATTTCAATGTGCTTTAACTGGGTCTAGGCACTTTGGCGATATTCCTGGAGCAGTGAATAGTTCGAAAGGTAAGGCATAGAACTGATAACTTGATCTAGGCACATCAAACTTTAAGAAAGATCCAAAGTCTAGATAGATAGGAATGTGACGATGAGCATCTTTTAAATCTAAAGTTACCAAAAAACTCAAATGAGAAAAAAAGGGTGAAAGATTGTGCAGTGAAAGCATTTTGAACTTGGGCAGAGTCGCAAACTGGTCTGGTAAAGAAAGGTCCAGAACTGGTCTCCAGGCTTTCTTTGGCATCAGAAACATTCCTGAATAAAATATCTTCCCTATTGAGGAGAAGGAATTGTTTCTATTACCCTCTGAGAAGGCATGTGCTGCAGGACAGGGGAAAACAGAGGGGTTTGGACTAGTGGATATGGAATAATTCCCTGGAAAGGAGGAATTTCTTCCCACTGGGAATCGGTCACAGAACCCATTTGTCTGAAACAATTTGTTTCCAAAGAGAGAAATGGAGATGCAGACGTTTTGAAAGAGATAATGGACTGCCAGGGTGTAAGGGGGTGGGGGGTGGGGTGGGGGGGCAAGGTCCCATTTAGAGTCACCCTGACTTATTTGACTGTCCTTTGTTTTAGCGGGTGGGGTCTCATCTATAGTCACCCTTGACTTATTTGACTGTCCTTTGTTTTAGCGGGTGGGGGTGGGGAGGTCCCATCTATAGTCACCCTTGACTTATTTGACTGTCCTTTGTTTTAGCGGGTGGGGGGGGGGTCCCATCTATAGTCACCCTTGACTTATTTGACTGTCCTTTGTTTTAGCGGGTGGGGTGGGGGGCGGGGGGAGGTCCCATCTATAGTCACCCTTGACTTATTTGACTGTCCTTTGTTTTAGCGGGTGGGGTCCCATCTATAGTCACCCTTGACTTATTTGACTGTCCTTTGTTTTAGCGGGTGGGGGGGTCCCATCTATAGTCACCCTTGACTTATTTGACTGTCCTTTGTTTAGCAGGATTCCTGTTTATTTTTGTATCCTCCCTGCCATTGTTTATAAATGTCTGCTTGCCAGCATTTTGCTGTGGCTGTTTATTTTGTTTCTTGCAAAACTGGATGAGGGAGCAGTGATACGCTTGAATATTTTAGAGAAGGAGAGCTGAAAAATCTGTGAGGGTACCTGTACCGGCCTACCCCTCTTAGCACATTTTTTGTTAATTCCTGCAGAAGAGGAACCAAAAAGTCTCTATCCAAAGGTAAATTAAACTCTTGTTTTTCACATCTTTTGGGAGGTTTTGCAAACACAGCCAGGCAAACCTCCTTAACACAGTACCAGTAGCAACAGTCCTAGATGTAGTATCTACAAAGTCATAAACACGCTTTATACAATGAGTAGCGAATTCTGAAATAGAAGAAATTAACTACACAAACCAGATGTTCCTTACAGAAAGGAACAGCAGATAAATCATCATGTTATGAAAACAAAATTTCCACTGATTCTAAAGACAACCACAAAGCATTCTATAGCTATGTCAAAAATCTCAATGGCAATACTCAGATCTGCTCTGAGTTACAGCACAATGACACTAAATATACAGAACCAACTGATATTGCCAACATCCTGGCAGATAGGCTTAGTGCTAACTTTACCCTCCTCTCACCCCCTAAAGGGCCCATCTTTATACTGGAAGAATGCAAAGTTCCTGTAATCACGGCTGCACAGGTAAAAACTTCACTCTCCAAACCCAAGAACACAGCATCAATGGGACCTGACAACATCCCAGGCTGCCTTCTACATGAAATACAGAATGAACTGGCACCCCACCTAAGTACCATGTTCAATCATAGCCTCAACTCAGGCTTTTAGCCCATTGAATGGTGCACTGTGACAGTTATCCCACTCCACAAAGGGGGGGGCACAACAGACCCTGGGAACTACCGCCCCATTAGCCTGACTAGCCTCTTCTGCAAGGCCATGGAACGTATCATCATGGAACTCATAAACAAAGACATTAGAGAGCTCCAAACTCTGGATCCCACACAGTTTGGGTTTGTAAAAGGCAGATCATGTCTCCTAAACCTGATAGACTTCTTTGAAGTAGTCACCAAAGCCATAGATGAGGGTAAGGTAGTTCACACAGCCTATCTAGATCTCGCCTAAGCGTTCAACACCATCCCCCACTCTGGAATTATAGATAAACTCACTAAACTAGTTATAAATCCCTATGTCACAAGATGGGTTGCCAACTGGCTTACTGACAGAACCCACACCGTGAAAGTAACAGACTCCAAATCAGACTTCAGACCAGTGGCAAGTGGAGTACCACAGGGTTCAGTCCTGGGTCCTCTCCTGTTTGGTATCTACTTCTCTGAAGTACAGGCTAACACAGAGGGTCTTTGGATAACTAAATTCGCAGATGACTGCAAACTAGGAGCCATAATTGAAACTCCTAACAATGTGGACATCCTACAAAAGGGCCTCACTGAGACAGATGCCTGGAGTCAAAGACATGGTCTCAAGCTCAATGCCAAAAAGTGCATTGTCATCCCCTTTGGTAAAAACTCTGTACCCATGAACTACCACATAGGTGGTAATCTACTTAACACCGAAAGTGTGATAAGAGAACTTGGGACACAGGTGGACAGTAGTCTCTCCTTTGATAATCACATCGCCACAGTGGTCAGGAAATCCTTCTACCTGGCACACCTCATCACAAAAGGTTTCTCATCTAGAAAAAAAAAGGTCATTGTTCCCCTCTACTCATCACTCATTAGACCCATTATAGAGTACAATGCCCCTTTTGGTATGTACCTCACAAGACCTCTACAACAACTGGAAAGGCTGCAAAAATACCTCACAAAGAGGATTACTGGTCTCAAACAGATGCCTTACCCAGTCCGTCTCAAAAAACTCCAGCTTTACTCTGTCGCATATCGCCTACTCAGAAGCGATCTCTGCCTAACATACAAGGCTATGTCAAACCCAGAGCTGTTGGACATGCTTCACTTAAAGAAATCCTAATCCCTCTGAGCTACACACTCTAGGGACCTAAATCTTGTCACCACAATAAACAGAATATGCTGGAGGGATAGATTCCTGTCCCAGAGACTTCCCATACTCTGGAACAGACTACCTATCTTTGTCAAACAGAGCTCCTCATTAACACTATTCAAGAAAAATCTTGATGATTGGATGGATAATAGGAAATTCACCCCTGGAATCACTTCTGTGGTTCTGCTTGACAGGGGCACAGGAAAATAATTTTCTTGGGTGGCGAAAGCCAGGGTACCTTTTTGGCTAGGGTTGTATAGGCCCTAGGACCAATAGCCTAGTACCTACCTATGAACCCATGAACCTACTCTCGCAATTAGTCAGAATATATTTTCACATATGAGTCTGACCATTCAAAACTCTAAAAATTAAAGTTGCAGAAGCACATACGTTTCCCACACTTATCAATTGTTTTACCATCTGTGTCAGAAAGGGAAGGTTCACAGGTTGTTACTAGGCTATCGGCCAGAGGGCCTATACAAGCCTAGCCATAACAATTCCCTGGCTATTTCTTCCCACACTATTTACTTCCCCTGGACCCCTGTCTAGCAGGGTGGCTGACGTGATTCCCGGGGTGAATTTCCTTTCTCCCATCTAATCATCAAGGTTCCTTTTGAAGAGGGCCAAAGAGGCGCTCTGCTTGACATGTATGGGCAGTCTATTCCAGAGTCTGGGGAGTCTCTGGGTCAGGAACCTATTGCTCCAGCAAGTTTTGTTTATTGTGATGACAAGGTTTAGATCCCTAGAACGTGTGGCTCTGAGAGATTGGGATTTCTTTAAGTGTAGCATGTCCAACAGCTCTGGGTTTGACATGGCCTTGTATGTTAAGCAGAGATCACCTCTGACAGATGATATGCGACAGAGTGTAGCTGGAGTTTTTTAAGGTGGTCAGCGTAGGGCATCTGCTTTAGGCCTGTGATTCTTTTAGTGAGGTATTTCTGCGGCCTTTCCAGTTGTTGCAGATGTCTTGAGAGGTACATACCAAATGGGGCGTTGTATTTTATAATGGGTCTAATGAGGGATGAGTACAGTGGGACAATGACCTGCTTTTTTCTGGATGAAAAGCCCTTAGTGATGAGGTGTGCCACATGGAAGGATTTCCTGACTGTTGTGGCAATGTGGTTATCGAAGGTGAGACCACTGTCCACCTGTGTCCCTAAGTCTCTTATCACACTTTCAGTGTTTAGTGTACTGCCACCTATATGGTAATTCATGGATACATGTTTTTTTCCCAAAGGGGATAACTATACATTTCTTGGCATTGAGCTTGAGCCCATGGCTCTGGCACCAAGCATCTGTTTCTGTAAGGCCCTTTTGTAGAGTGTCCACATCATTTGGGGATTCAATAATGGCTCTCAGTTTGCAGTCATCTGCGAACTTTGTTAGCCAGAGTCCCTTAGTGTTGGCCTGTACTTCACAGAAGTAGATGCCAAACAAGAGCGGTCCCAGGACTGAACCCTGATATACTCCACTTGTCACTTGTCTGGAGCTGGATTTGGAGTCGGCGACTTTTACAGTGTGGGTTCTATCAGTAAGCCAGTTAGCAACCCATTGGGTGACGTAGGGATTAATGCCCAGCTTAGTAAGTTTATCTATGATTCCAGAGTGGGGGATGGTGTCAAAGGCCTTGGCAAAGTCTAGATAGGCTGTGTGGACCACCTTACCCTTGTCCATGGCTCTGGAGACTAATTTGAAGAAGTCAATCAGGTTCAGGAGACAAGATCGGCCCTTCACGAACCCAAACTGGGTGGGGTACAGTGTTTGAAGGTTGCCAAGTCTTTGTTTATAAGTTCCATGATAATATGTTCCATGGCCTTGCAGATAGGTCTTGTCAGACTGATGGGATGGTAGTTTCTGGGATCCAAGGTGTATCCCCCCTTGTGGAGTGGGATAACTGTAGCTCTGCGCCACTCAGTGGGCAAGAAACCTGAGGTGAGGCTATGATTAAACATGACACTTAGGTGAGGTGCCAGTTCATATTGTAGGTCATGTAGTACACAACCCGGGATGTCATCTGGTCCCATGGATGCTGTATTCTTAGCTTTGGAGAGTGCGTTTTTTATCTGTGTGGCCGTTATTACCGGAATATGGCAATCTTCCAGTATTGAGATGGGCCTTTTAGGGAGTGAGGGGGGGGGGTGAAGTTGGCACTGAATCGATCTGCCAGAATATTGGCCATATCCTTGGGATCAGTATATTTAATGTCATTCTGTTTTAGCTCAAAGCAGATCTGAGCATTGCCATTTAGATTCTTGACATAGTTATCAAATGCCTTGTGGTTGTCTTTGGAATCTTTGGCAATTTTATTTTTATAACTAGCTTTGGAGGATTTTATGAGGGATCTCAGTTTCTTACTGAGGCTGGTAAGGGAGTTTTTTGCACCCTGGAATTTTCCTCTTTTCTGCAACAGTTTCTTCCCTTTGTTCATATTTACATCAATAATTCCAAAACCATGTTATGTACAAGGTTTTAAACGATTTCATCTTAAAGCTTACACAATGGCAAACAACTGAATTAATATTTGACCTCTCTCTAGTACAGGTAAATGGATATTAACTGTTGTTATTGTGACATTAATTTAAATAGATATAATTTTCACATTTTTTCTAAATATCTCAACAACTAAGTAACACATACAGAACTTCTTAGCCTCATATGAAAGCTCTCGGCTAGATGAACAAAATGCTACTGACAGTATGTATATAACTTGAGTGGTTGCTGAGATATTTTAATTTGTTTACAAAATATTACAAATGTAATAGTTACTGTGTTTACTGTGACTTATAAAATTTGGTTTAAGACCTAGAATACTACCACTATAAAATAGTTTGTGATGAAGAGTTTGCCATTTATACTTCTTTTATAACCACTATGGTTCCAGAGATATACACATTTGTTTAAAATGTGAGGACATAATTTGATTCTGTGAAAAGGCATTGGAAGTTACAGTGCAAACTTCCTGAGCTCCATTGGAGTGAATGAGTTAAATGCAGTCAAAAACATCAGCCACCCAGCCTTGCAAAAGAAATGGGGAAAGGGGAGGTTTGGAAGGCCTAAAAATATTCAGCATTCAAACAATCAAAGGACATTGAAGCAGCTCTTCCAGTACCTCAGCAATGACTGGGACATTGCAGAGTAAGGCCTAAACTTGGTACCTCAGCAGTGACTGGGACAATGCAGAGTAAGGCCTAAACTTGATAGGAACTGTGGTGCATAAATCGAATATCTACAGAAAATGTGTTTCAGTTATTTATTTAATGTTTGTTTAAATGTATTTCAGTTATCTAAGTTCTTTAATGTTAAAATGTGTGAGTTAAAGCAAGTATGCAAATGTTCTCATGTTTATATGTTTTCATTTGTGTACAGACAAGACTGATAGAAAAAGGTAGTAATACTTTAGTTTCCAGAATATAAAATTTACCAGATTTCAGTTATGCTTTTATCTGTGTCCGGATAATACTGACAGCAAAAAGGTACTCCTTTAGTAATAGCTAAGTTTCCATAATATAATATAACCAGATTTCAGTTTATGTTTTTACCTGTTTTCAAATAACACTGGGAAGAAAAGGTATTCCTTTAGTATTAGTTTAGTTAGTTTTCAGAATATACACAGCTATTTTAGATGTTCAGTATAAATTTTCATCACTCTAATGTAAATTTCAGTCAAGATTCAGAATATGACATTCATACTCATGTATTCAGGATAGTACATTTTAGTCAAATTTTAGAAAATAACTTCAACTTATTTACTCATTAGTTTTAAGGGTAAAGTGACAGATCCTAGGATTCAATAAAATATATGAAGATTTTGGGTTTGATGGTCACTATTTACAAAAAGAGGGTACAGCAATGGGGGCTTCTTTTGTCCCAAGTTATGCTATTATGTTTATGGCTTTTTTGAGTAGGTTCATTTATCCTACTGATTTTTTTATTGGGAATGTTATTCAGTTTAAACGTTATATTGATGATTTAATTTTTGCGTGTAAGGGCGAATGAGCAGAATTTGCGGGGTTCGTGGAACAACCAAACCATAATGAATTTGGGTTGCAATTCACCTTTAGGGTGAATAAAATGGATATTCAATTTTTGGATGTGGAATTATATATTGGGGAAAATCAGATGGTTGAATACAGGCCCCATACTAAACCTACTGCTGCTAAGAATTTTCTACAGATAAGTAGAATGCCCCCATCACATCTGATGGAGGTGTTGCCTATGGGAGAATTTAAAAGGATTTTTAATAATACGTCTGACAGTAGATTAATAGACATGGAATTTAAGGTGGAACAGAGATTGTTGGAAAGAGGCTATTGTCTGAATAGCTTAAATAAGCAGAAGGCAAAGTGTTGGGTGTGAGTAGTATTACAGGATCTGGTTTTCCTAGGAGACATAATTTAAGTTATAATGCAATGAAGGAAAGAGAGGGAAAGAAGATTTTTTTATGACAAAATGTTCTTCTTTCCCACATATTTTGAGAAGATTGGTGAATGTTTTATGGTCAGTTATTTGTTGTGATGAACAGTTGAAGAAGTTGTTTCCAGTTAGAGTTAGGTTTTATTGTGGAAGATATTTGAAGTTGAAGGACTTGTTAAATTGTAAGAGGGTAATGGGGAGTACAGCAGTCATGGGGTCATTCTCATGTGGGAGGTGTAAGGTATGTTCTAAGATTAAGAACATTTCAATAAGGAAAATTAATGGGAAATTATTTTGTTCCTTAGAGAGATTTTCATGCACTTCTTGTGGGGTGGTTTATATTATAGGATGTGGATACACTCTTGCGAAATGGTATATAGGGCAAACTAAGCATATGATGAAGGTTAGGATCCTTGAGCATTTGTGTCACATTAGAAACAAGAATTTGGATAGTCTTGTGGAACATTTTGTTAGGGTTCCTGGAGGTTCTGATGCCAGATTTTCTTCAGTGTTTTGGCCAGGCTATTCCTTGTTAGAGGGGGGATTTTATGGCTAGTCTTTTAAGGATGGAAAGTAGGTTTATTTTGAATTACCGCAGTTTAAAACCTAAGGGTATGAATTTAGAAGTTAACTTAAATGTTTAAAATGCACTTCAATAAATAAGAAATAAGTAATCGTGCATAGTTGTTATAACATCGTGTGGTTTTATGGGAAATGCTGATTTAATGTTTTAATTGATTCATTAAGTGGATGTATCTGATGAGAACAGCTTTGTAATAAAATGGAGCATGTTGGTGGCTTGTATTATTCCTCGAAGGCTATTTGCCGAGGTACCAGAAGCACCAGTAAATGGATTTTGCTCTCAGTTTCTGCATCCCTGGTGTGTTTTATTTTAGCTTTTACTTAAAACAGGTGGTTTAATCAAAATATAGTAACTGCTAGTTACAGACATTATGCTTATTTAAGTGGAGCTGCACATCATGCCTCATCTTGCAAACTTACTTAGAGTAATGGAAAAATGGGAGTGTAACTTGGAGTCTGGTGCAAGAGTACACCAGTAGAAAGCCAGACACAGACTAATGGATGTAAGTCAGGTTTCTAACAGCAGATAAATGTGCATGTTTATCTGCAGAATTTACACATACATCTGCTAAAACATGTTCAGCTGGGACTCCGGTGGACAAATTCATCCATATAAAGCCATGTACATATTGATGGATGTAAAAAGGAATATATGTCACAGCCTGTATGTGTGCACTTATATACTGACAAAAATAGCTGTGGTAACAGTGACTCAGTAGCTCACTCTGTTAAATGCTTTGCAAACAGTAAGTTTTGCCACACACAGTCTTGGGTTCAAATCTGGTGGTGTGTAGTATTAAAATTACATTATTGTGAAGCCAGCAATGAATGACTGAGTCATGAACTCTTTATCCACTCAATGCTTTCCAAATGACATGTCTGAATTTCACTGATGGACGTCACAGGCCTGCAGATAGGAACACACTTTCTGGTGTCATTCAAAGGGGATCCAGAGTCTGTCAGCATGGGATGCCATGCTTGACAAGTCTTGTTACTTCACAAGAGATGGCTTGCACCTGTCACCCCTAGGCTTTTGAATACTGGCCAAGGCTCTTGCTGCCTCCATAGTGCCTTTTTTAGGCAAGGCTAAAAAGTCAAACCCACCTCCATAAACAGCACAAATAAAAAAATGAGGGTTATGCTACTCAACGCCAGGAGTTTAAATCTCAAAATGCAGGTACTCAAAGCAGACCTAAGTATGGAGAATGTCGACATCTGTGCAGTAACTGAAACCTGGTTCAGGGCTCCAGACAGCACACCAGCACTACTGGGCTACAACTCATACCACACATTTCAGCCACAGAACATGGACCGAAACACAAAAGGAGGGGGTGTATCAATATTCATCAAAGATACCTACAACTCCAGGTTAGTGGTGCAGCATGATACCTCTGAGATCATCCATGTGCAACTAACATCCGGCAAATCTGCAGTGCAAATTGTGGCCTGCTACAGATCACTCTCCATGACCTAGGACCACCACTCCTCCTTTCTAGAGACACTGGAAAACATGAACGTCCTACCGAACACCCTGATATTGGGTGATTTCAATTACTCTACCGTTAACTGGGAAAATTACTCAAGTACAAACTCCCAGGTCCAGCGCTTCCTGGAATTTATCAACTCAAATGCCCTGGATCAGCTGGTAAACTCCCCTACCAGAGGTGAAAACATATTGGACCTGGTCATCACCAACATGGGCGACAGGTTTTCCACACCACAGATCAACCCATCACTGGTTAGATCAGACCATAAACTAATCCCTCTGGATGTCCACACCACATCACCACCCCCAACCAAGGAAACCACAGTGAAAAACCTTTCTATAGCAAACTTCACCTTACTTAAGACAGAGGTGGTAAATTTCACAGCCCCCACGCTAAAGGATAACAGTGTCCAAGATGCAGGAACCTTTACAAATGCACTCTAAGCACCTACAAGGATGCATGGATCGTGCCATCCCTAGGAAAAACCAAGACTCACTCCCCTAAGAGAAGGAAACCAGTCTGGTGGACCCCTGACATAAACAGGCTATAGAATAGAAGGAGAAAACTAGTTTAGAAAAAAAGCAAAATCCAAGAAGGAAAGACATCCCTGATCAGTATCAGTAAGAAACTAAGGTCCCTCATGAAATCATCCAAGGCTAACTTAGAAAGAAAAATAGCCAAGGATTCAAAAGATAACCACAAAGCCTTCTTTAGCTATGTCAAGAATCTAAGTGGCAACTCGCAGATATGCCCTGAGCTAGTGCAAAATAGCACAAAATATACTGAACCTACTGATATTGCCAACATCCTGGCAGATAGATTCAGTGCAAACTTCACCCTCTCTTACCCCCAAAAGGGCCCACAACAATACCGGAAAAGTGTAGTGTTCTGGAAATCACAGATGCACAGGTGAAAACAGCCCTTTCAAAAGCCAAAAGCACAGTGTCAATGGGGCCAGATGGTGTCCCAGGCTGTGTCTTGCACGAACTACAGAACGAACTAACCCCCCCACCTAAACACACTGTTCAACCTCAGCCTCTGCACAGGCTATGTGCCCATAGAATGGTGCACAGCAACGGGTATTCTGCTCCACAAAGGAGGGGCCACAACTGACCCTGGTAACTATCACCCCATAAGCCTGATTAGCCTAGTCTGCAAGGCTATGGAGCGCATCATCATGGAACTCATTAACAAAGACATTGGGAACCTCCAAACACTTGACCGACCCAGTTCGGCTTTGTTAAGGGCAGATCATGCCTACTAAACCTGGTTGACTTCTTCAAGACAGTTACCAAGGCCATAGGTGAGGGGAAGGTGGTTCACACAGTCTGCCTTCACCTCGCCAAGGCTTTTGACACCATTCCCCACTTGGGAATTATAGAAAAACTCACCAGCCTGAACATAAACCCCTACATCATGAGATGGGTTGCCAACTGGCTTACAGACAGAACTCACACAGTAAGAATAGCGGGCTCCAGGCCCAACTCTAAACTAGTCACAAGTGGTGTCCCACAAGGCTCAGTCCTGTGACCCCTACTGTTCGGCATATACTTCTCAGAAGTACGGGCAAACACAGGAGGACTATGGCTAACTAAGTTCGCCGATGACTGCAAACTGGGAGCCATAATTGATTCATCAGTTGACACAGACATTCTCCAAAAGGGCCTTACTGAGACGGACACCTGCTGTCAAAGTCATGGTCTCAAGCTAAATTCCAAAAAATGCATAGCCATCCCATTTGAGAAAAACAAAACACCCATGAATTACCACATAGGTGGCAGCCCCCTTAATACAGAATAGGTAATAAGAGATCTGGGGACCCAGGTAGATGGTAATCTTTCCTTTGACAATCATATTAACAAAGTAGTTAGGAAATCCTTTTATGTAGCCAATCTAATTACTAAAGAGTTTGCATCTAGAAATAAAGAGGTCATAGTGTCCCTCTACTTGTCACTCATTAGACCCATCATAGAGTACAATGCCCCATTTGGGATGTACCTCACAAGGCACTTCCAACAGCTGGAAATACCACAAGTACCTCACCAAGAAGATTACTGGCTTCAAACATATGTCCTATGCAGCTTGACTGGAAAAACTCCGGCTGTACTCAGTGGCATATCGCTTACTCAGAGGTGATCTCTGCCTGACTTAGAAAGCCATGGCCAACTCAGAATTGATGGACATGCTCCACCTAAAGAAATCCAAGTCACTGCGAGCCACTCACTCTAGTGAGCTAAACCTCGCCACAACAGTAAATATGACATGCTGGAGGGGTAGATTCCTGTCACAGAGACTCCCCATGCTTTGGAACAAAATTCCTAACTACATTAGGTAGAGCCCGTCACGAACACTCTTCAAGAGAAACCTTGACGAGTGGATGGGTAACAGAAAATACACCCCTGGGGTCACTTCATTGGCTCTTCTTGACAGAGGCTCAGTTAATTAATCAATGGGGCAGCGAAAGCTGACACACTCTGGCTAGGCTTGTAAATGCCCTTGGGCAGATAGCCTAGTACCTACCTATGAACCTATATCCCTGTAGAAATAGTATAAGTGCAGAAAGTATCACATCTTGCATTAATATGCATTCACAGAGAATTTTAACTTGGGTAACACAAATGAGGCCCACTAATATCAGAGTGCAGCACACAATCCTTTCATAACCACATTACAGATTAGCACAGCTGTACAACTATCATACACATATGAAGCTCCTACTCGTAACAAGGACTGCCAGCATTCAAATGAGTACAAGACTATAGCACATGACCAGACATTGCCCAAATGGTTGACTTAATGTTATAGTCACCCATCATGTTGCACAAGGGCACAAAAAATGTTTTGCCTAGTACTCTGTTAGGGATATAATTGCCTAACATACTTATCTTAAACACATGCCTTAATTGGAGTGGAAAGGTTACCCTCACTCTGGCTCTGCCTCTACAACAAGGCTGACACAGCTCACACAGTTACTTGTTGTCCTCCAAACTGTTCACACTCTCTGCCTGTGCCTATTGCCTGCAGCAGCAGCTACAGCCTGTAGCACACACATCTGTATGTAAAAGTATCTGCTACAGACCTACCCTCTGCAGTGTAATTGCTTGACCCTAGTAATGTCTACCACAACATAACTAAAAGGGTTTCTAATCTACACAAAGGCCTTATATTTTGTTCAGTGGTTGCATGTCATTGGCTGATTATACTGCAAATCCGCTGTGTTGGCTGCAATTAGCATTTCAGAACCACAGATTAGTTTAGAGCCAATCACTTGGTAATGAGAACCATGTTAAAAAGGCAAACAGCTGCCTAGTGGAACCTGTCTGTATGACACTTTCTTAACACAGTGCATGTGTTACTGATAACTTTATATTCTGCATGTATCAACAGAGGAGTACTGTACTCCATCAGGTATGTAACCTAATTCTTTACAACATGATGCATATGTGTGAATATATTTAGGGGGAATGGTGATTACAGCATTAAGCCTTTCTAAGCACTATAATGATGACATGACAGTGATCTCCAGATCTGATACAATTACAGAGAACGTACAATACATCAAGTGTGGAATGTTTTTGGCCAACGGGGCATGCTGGTCTTGTGGGAATGTCCCTTTATACTGGTTGTAGTAGCACATGACTATTTATTTGGCACTGTTTTTTTTTCACATATTATCGGGGGGTTGCCCCTAGGTGACACAGTACATTGGACTCCTGTGTTGGATGTGTGATCATACAGCAGCATCTGTCAACACACACACAGGAATAGCTGACTATTGCTAGTATCTTAGCTGGATCCTCATGCTCAGTATGTGTGAACACTGTGGAATATGACATGTGTGATCAAGCAGTGGATACTGACAGCCATTCTGTTCTTGCTGTATCTCTACATAGTGTAGTTCCATGTATGTGATCCTGACATGTGTTCACATTTTTTTGTCTTTCAGTAAACATGTATGCAAGATGCTATTTTCATAGACGCTGAGACTGATATCATCCTGGAAGGCCTCCATTACTACCAGGAACTCCTACTGTTCAAGTGGAGGCAAAAAAGGGAACAGCAGACAGCACTATGAGCTGACATTGTCTGTCATCTGATTGCCTTAGGGCACCAGCACAGGACATATGAGCAGATTAGACACAGCACTGTTGGCATGATAAATGCTGCATGCAGAAGAGCAGCAGATGTGGCCAGGGATCAGGGTGTCACCGGTGGAGGACCTGCAGTGGAACAACCACTCCCAGTGACTGAGGAATTCCTGGCAAGCTTCGGAACACACAACAGCTCACAGGCTTCCATCACACAATATATCGTAGATGTGGGTGCCACAGTTTCCATGCAAGAGAAGCATCCAGGTAGGCTTAGTTTGATCAGCACTAGAATACTGTAGTACTCAGTGAGTCAGGGTGTACATACTTTTACATGGGTGTCAAGTGTTTCTTTTTGGTGGGAGAAGTAATGTCCTCATGTCCTACTATGAGGTTGGGAATTCAACAGGTCTGTAATAGTGATAATAGTGTTTATAGCTTTACATATATTGCAAAATAATAATGCAGGGGTGCAAATCCAAAGCCCCCCACTCAACCCCCAATGCAGCCATTCCAGTGTCTCATTACTTTGCTATCTCTCCCCAGTTGCGATAAACACTTTTCAAAACTCTCAGTGTGCATACTGTGTTATGCTTTACTACTAAAATGATTACAGTTATCTGGATTTAGGTTAGAATTTTTATTTCAAATTGTATAGCACAAACACTGATAGACATTTGCTAAACAAAACAATAGTCTTAAAATGAAAACTGACCTAGTATTAAATCTGCTCCACCTGTGAGACTCGCATTCACTGAAACAGCACTGAAACCCACATTCAAAGAAAATGCATCTGGCCAGTGGTGGGTTAAGTTTACCTTTGGGCTGTTTTCAAATCAAAGGCCCCTTGCTCAAAATTTCAGGACCGTGCAAAAAGTTCTTTAATACAATCAGTTAGGTGAATCAATTATAATATATAATAATTGAATTATATCTATTGTTAGAATGTGTTTTAAATTTATAGTTTTGAACATTTTGCCAGTAAACAATGAAACAAAACATATCAACCAATAATGACAAACTGCCCATTTCAGAACATTTCAAGCATAAAGGGCCACTCATACTTCTGTCATTACAATCTACCAATATCAGTCAATATGTACAATCTCTGCAGAAGTAAAAGTCGTCTGAATAGTTACACATTAAAGATATCTGAAACTAATGAAGAGGTTGTTGCTAGAAAACAACTTTATATTTCAAGTGTTTCATCCACATATTCAGTGCCTGCTGCCCTTGAAGAATAAATTACCTGTTACATTAAACAATGGTATTGCAATAGGAAATGGGTGGCAAGCTGAAAACAGGTTCTTAGTTACTAGACATTTCATCCAAAGGAGGACATACTCAGGTCTGCAGCACCCCACCCCCTTAAAACACAAATCTACATACTATGGTAGTAGAACCTATAGCCCTCTGCATCAAGATGCAAATATGCTACCTGCTGTGCTACTAACACTGCTTTAAAATTCTGTGTGACAATAGTGATACCATTTGCTGAACAAAAGAGTTGTACATTTTAAGCAGACTTAGCATGAGCAGCAGTAAACTTCTCTTCCCTTGAAGCTCACAATTCCTTGAAAATGCATTTAAAAATAAATTATATCTGCTAACACTAATTAGGGTATTACACACGTGCACACACACACACACACACACACACACACACACACACACACACACACACACACACACACACACACACACACACACACACACACCTGAACTTCTTAGTGCAAAAAATCTGGACACAGCCTAAAAAAATAGGGACAGATTATAAATATTTCTGTCATGAACTTAGAAAATTGCTAGAATAACAGGATTTGTGTTAGTATGAATTTTTCTAACGGATATGAATTCTAAAACTCAAATGTCTGTCATTATTTAGCTACTTCAATCCTTTTTAGGAGGAATATATGGCAAAAATGTGGACATTTTGCAAAACCTTGGACAGCTGAGGGGTATGCTACCTCCCCCTTATACATACACCCACACACACACAAAGGGCCCAAACTAGGGACACATTTAGAAAGTTGCTAAAATAATAGGATTTATGTTAGATTTTTTTTTCTGAAGGATATCAAGTCTGAAACTCAAATGCATGTCATTATTTAGTAACTTTAATCCTTAGCTCATCCCAGTGATTTGTCAAAAACAGAATTTTTATGAGGAGAAGACCAAAAATATAAAGAAAAAAATCTGGACATTCTGTGAAAATCTGTACAGTTGAGAACTATGACACAAGTAACTGTGTGAGCTGTGTCAGCCTTGTTGTAGAGGCAGAGCCAGTTGAGGGTAACCTTTCCACTCCAATTAAGGCATGTGTTTAAAGTAAGTATGTTAGGCAATGGTATCCCTAACAAAGTACTAGGCAAACCGTTTGTTGTGTCCTTGGGCAACATGTGGGGTAATCTGATTCTAGATTCCCCTCATCATCATCATCATCAGCCCCCTTTTTTCCATTTTTCTACATGGGGTTGGGGTATTGTTTTAACTGTCGCCAACTCTCTTGATTCAGTGCCACAGTCCTGCCTTCTTCAACACTCATGCCTGACTGTCGCAGATCTTTCACACAATCCATCCACCTCTTTGCTGGATGTCCTTGCTTCCTCTTACCTTCTTCCTGTCTGTCCCAAATC
The DNA here is from genome assembly GCF_019279795.1 of Protopterus annectens. Classification (NCBI taxonomy): domain Eukaryota; kingdom Metazoa; phylum Chordata; order Ceratodontiformes; family Protopteridae; genus Protopterus; species Protopterus annectens. The sequence continues at coordinate 1,872,101,747 of NC_056729.1, read as the reverse complement.
TTCTTCACCAGATTCTCTTCTGATTTTCTGCACATGTATCTAAACCACTGTAATATGTTCTCTTTGATCTTTTCTGCAATTGGAGCTACTTTGGCTTCTGCTCTTATGTCCTCATTTCTTCGCCTGTCCCGCAGTGTGCATCCTACCACCTTTCTCAGGCACTTCATTTCCATCACCTCTAGCTTCTTCAACTCTTCTGCCTTTACTGCCCAGGTTTCTGTACCATGCAGTAGTACTGGTCATACCACTGTCTTATACACCTTACTTTTCAGCTTCTTTGGCATTCTTCTGTCATAGATTACACCTGATACTCTATTCTGGTTGGCTGCAGCCCCTCTGATTCTAGCTTTGACCTCTTCATTCAGACTACCCTTTTCCTCAACTACTCCTCCCAGATAGTTGAAGCTGTTTACTGTTCCACTATCTTCCTTTTATCTCTATTCTCAGCTTCTTCTGATTTCCACAATTTGCTGACATTACCACCATCTTATCTGTGCTTAGTTTCATCCCATGAGCCTTCAGATTTGCATTCCATTCTCCTATTTTTTGCTGAAGTTCTAGCTCAGAGTCTGCCTGTACTGCCACATCATCTGCATAGAGCAGCTTTGTTAATCTGTCCCCTCCAACCTGTTTGCTAATGTAGTCTCTCACCAGTATGAAGAGCAGTGGCTCAGAGCTGAACCCTGATGTACACCCACACCCACTGGGAAGTCCTCTGTGAGGCCCAACACTGTTCGTACTTGAGTCATTGGGTCCTTGTACATAGCCTGCACTAAGTCTACCATTGTTTCTGGGAGTTCAACCCATGCAGTACTGCCCAGATCAGCTTTCTTGGGACCTTGTCATATGCTTTCTCCAAGTCTAGGAATGCCCAGTTGGACTATCTCCACATCTCTAGCTTCTTCTCAAGCATCTGTCTCACTGCAAACATTGGGTCAATTTTGCTGCATCCTGATCTGACTCCAAACTGCTCATCTCCCCATCTTACATTCTACTACTCTCCGTATCCATTTATCAGTCATGCTCTCCAGAGCTTTCATGCAATGTGATAGGAGTTTGATGACTCTGTACTGTCCTCAGTTGTGAATGCCCTTTGTTCTTGTACACTGGCTTGAGTATGCTTATTCTCCAGTCATCTGGGATACGCCTTTCTCTTTACACTGCTATTAGTACCCTTAGGAGACATTTCTCCCCTATCTCACCCAGCATCTTTATCATATCTGCTGTGATCTCATCTGAGCCTGCTGCTCTCCCTGACTTCATTTTCCTTAGTGCTGTTCTTACTTCTTCTAGGGTGGGCTCCTCTTCTTCTCCCATTGTAAGCTGTTTCTGGGGCAGTACAACTTCTGTGGGGATTTCTTCATTCAGAAGCTGCTGGAAATACTCCTTCCATCTGCCTTTTATGTCCTCTTGTGAAGGGTGTCTGACTATCTTCTTTCTCTTTCTTTGCCTTGCAACCTGATATAGTTTTTTGTGCCCCTTACTGGGTAACTTTCCAGAAGTTAGTATAGTGCCTCTGATGCCCTAGTCTTTGCTATTTCTTTCTTAGCTTCTTTGTTACCCAAACAGTTGTCCTTCCTAGCCTGGTCAGTCTTTTCTATCTCCCACTTCTTCCTGCACTTCTTTTTTCTTTTGATGACTTCCTGGACTTCTGCATTCCACCACCAACTTTCCTTATGTACCTTATTTCCATACGTGGCTTGGCCACTTATCTTTTTTGTAGTCCTAACACATGCTGTTTTTAGGGGCTGCCATTCTTCTTCAACTCTACCTATTTCCTCCTCTTCCTTGAACTGGTGTACATTCTCTCCAGTCATCTTCCATGTCTTCAGCCTGGTCTTTGTTGACCTTAGAGCCTTCTCTGACAACTACTTGCAGCTGATTGTTGCAACTAGTGGCTTGCAGCTGATTGTTGCAACTAGTGGTTTATGCTGTGGGCCGACTGTTTCACTGGGGATGACTTTGCAATTATGGATTCTGCTCCAGTGCCTTTTCCTTACTATTTGGAAGCCTACCAGCTGAGGGAGCCCGCAGGATTTTTTGCAGGGAAGTACAAACTCAGAGCCCTGCCCATCCATCCCATGCAGCCCCCCTCCCACGCAGCCCTCCCACCATGCAGCCCCCCCCCCCACTCAGTCCCCCGCCACCCATGCAGTCATTTCAGTGTCCCATTACTTGGTTATTTCTCCCCAGTTGCCATACACACTGTTCAAAACTCTATGTGCATACTGTTTTATGCTTTACTTCTATGATATTACAGATATTTTGATTTAATTTACAAATTTTATAGCACAAACACTGATAGACATTTGCTAAATGAAGTAATAGTCTTACAATGAAAACAGTCTTGGCATTAAAACTTCTCTACCTTTGAAAGTCACATCAACTGAAACAGCATTGAAACCCATATTTAAAGAAAATGCATCTGGCCATTGACAGGTTAAGTTTACTTTTGGGCTGTTTTCAAATCATTGACCCTTTGCACACATTTTAGGACCATGCAAAAGTTATTTAATACAATCAGGAAGGTGAATCAATTCTAATATATAATAATTGAATTATATCCCTTGTATAATACAGCACCACTTGATAGAATGTATTTTAAATTTATGGTTTTGAACATTTTCCAGTAAGCAATGAAATAAAACATGTGAACCAATAATGACAAACTGCCCAATTTCATTTCAAGCATAAAAGGCAACTCAAACGTCTGTCATTATAATCCACCAATATCAGTCAATATGCAAAATTTCTGCAGAAGTAAAAGTCATCTGAATAATTCCACATTAAAGATATCTGAAACTAATAGGGTCATAGGTTCACAGGTGGGTACTAGGCTATCTGCACGAAGGCATTTATAAGCCTAGCCAGAATGTGTTGGCTTTCGCCACCCCCTTAGATTAGTTCCCTGTGCCTCTGTCCAGCAGAGCCACTGAAGTGATCCCCGAGGTAAACTTTGTTTCCCATCCACTCATCAAGGTTTCTTTTGGAGAGTGTTAGTGAAGAGCTCTGCCTAATGTAGATTGGGATCTTGTTCCAAAGCATGGGAAGTCTCTGGGACAGGAATCTATCTCTCCAGCACGTCCTATTTATTGTTGTGGTGAGGTTTAGATCCCTAGAGCGCATGGCTCGAGGGGATAAGGTTTTCTTTAGGTGGAGCATGCCCATAAATTCTGGGTTGGACATGGCTTTGTATGTCAGGCAGAGATCACCTCTGAGTAGGCGGTATGTAACCGAGTACAACTGGAGTTTCTTCAGTCGAGCTGCATAGGGCATCTGTTGGAGGCCATTGATCCTGTTGGTGAGGTACTTCTGTGGTCTTCCCAGCTGTTGTAGGTGTCTTGTAAGGTACATCCCAAATGGGGCATTGTACTCTAAGATGGGTCGGATGAGTGATGAATAGAGGGGCACAATGACCGCTTTTGATCTGGATGCAAACCCTTTTGTGATTAGGTGGGCCATGTAGAAGGATTATCAAAGGTGAGATTACTATCTACTTGGGTCCCCAGATCCCTTATTACATCTTCCGTATTTAGGGGACTACCACCTATGTGGTAGTTTTTGGGTACTTTGTTTTTTCCAAAGGGGATGACTATGCACTTTTTGGCATTTAGCTTGAGGCCATGATTTTGACACCAGGTATCCGTCTCAGTGAGACCCTTTTGGAGGATGTCTGTGTCAGACAGAGAGTCAATTATAGCTCCTAATTTGCAGTCGTCTGTGAACCTGGTCAGCCATAGTCCTCCTGTGCTTGCCTGCACCTCTGATAAGGATATGCCGAACAGGAGGAGTCCTAGGACTGAGCCCTGGGGAACACCACTTTAACTGGTTTAGAGACAGACCTTGCTCCCGCAACTCTCACCATATGGGTTCTGTCCGTGAGCCAGTTGGCAACCCATCTTGTGACTTAGGGTTTTATGTTCAGGCTGGTGAGCTTGTCTATAATACCAGAATGGGGAATGGTGTTGAAGGCCTTAGCGAGGTCTAGGTAGGCTGTGTGTACCACCTTTCCCTCATCAATAGCCTTGGTAACTGTCTCAAAGAAGTCCACCAGGTTTAGGAGGCATGATCTGCCCTTAACAAAGCCAAATTGGGTAGGGTCCAGTGTTTGGAGGTTCAAAATGTCTTTGTTAATGAGTTCCATGATGATGTGCTCCATAGCCTTGCAGACCAAGCTAGTCAGGCTTATAGGATGATAGTTCCTAGGGTGTGTTCTGGCTCCACCTTTGTGGAGCGGAATAACCGTTGCTGTGTGCCACTCTATGGGTATGTAGCCTGTGGAGAGGCTGAGTTTGAACAGTGTGTTTAGAACAGGGGTTAGTTCATCTTTGAGCTCATGTAGAACACAGCCAGGGACACCGTCCGGTTCCATTGATGCTGTGTTTTTGGCTTTGGAGAGGGCTGTTTTAACTTGAGTGTCTGTGATTTCAGTGACTCTACATTTTTCTGGTTTGGTTATGGGCCCTTTTGGGGGAGAGAGGAGGGGTGAAGTTTGAGCTGAACCTGTCTGCCTGGATATTGGTGATATCGGTCGGTTCAGTGTATTTTGTGCCATTCTGCACCAACTCTGAGCAGATCTGAGCATTGCCACTTAAATTCTTGACATAGCTAAAGAATGCCTTGTGGTTATTTTTGGAGTCCTTGGCAAGTTTTCTTTCAAAGCTCGCCTTGGATGATTTTATGAGGGAATGTAGTTTTTTGCTGATACTGATCAGGGATGTCTTCCCTTCTTGGGAATTTACTCTTTTCTGTACTAGTTTCCTCCTTCTATTGTATAGTTTGTTTATGGCAGGAGTCCACCAGACTGGTTTCCTTTTCTTGGAGGAGTGAGTCTTGGTTTTGTTTGGGATGGCACGATTCATGCATTCTTGTAGCTGCCCGTAGAATGCATTAGTAAAGGATTTTGCAGCTTGGACAGTGCTATCCTTCACTTCAGCATGGGGGCTTTGAAACTTTCCACCTCAGTCTTAAGTAACATGAAGTTTGCTTTTGAAAAGTTTTTCATGGTAGCTTTCTTGTCCAGGGGTGGGGGTGGAATATGGATATCCGAAGTGATTTGTTTATGATCAGATCTAACCAGCAAGGGGTTGACCTCTGGTGTGGAACAGCGGTCACCCATGTTGGTGATGACCAGGTCCAATATGTTGTCACCTCTGGTGGGAATGTTGACCAGGGCATTTGAGTTTATAAATTCTAGGAAAAGTTGGGCAAAGGAGTTAGTACTTGAGTAGTTCTCCCAGTTAATGTTTGGGTAATTGAAATCACTCAATATTAGGGTGTTTGGTAGGACCTTTTTGTTTCACAGTGTTTCCACAAACACAGAATGGGGGTCCTGTGACATGGTGGGTGATCTGTAGCAAGCTACAATTTGAATTGCAGTTTTGCCCATTGTTAGTTGCACGTGGATGATCTCTGAAGCATCATGCTGTGCCACTAACCTGGAGGTGTGAGTATCCTTGATGAATATGGATACGCCCCCACCTTTTGTATTTTGGTTTGGGTTTTGTGGCCGAAATGTATGGTATGAGTTATAGCCTGGTAGTGCTGGGGTGCTCTCTGGAGCTATAAACCAGGTTTCTGTTACTGCACATATATCGATTTTCTCCATACTGAAGAGTGCCTCAAGTGCATGCATTTTAAGGTTTAGACTTTTGGCATTGAGTAGCATTAGCCTCAGTTTTTTGTTACTTGTGCTATTTACGGTGATGGGTTTGTCTTTTGAGCCTTGCCTAAAAAAGGCACTATGGGGGTGGCAAGAGCCTTGGCAAGTATTTGAAAGCCTAAGGGTGACAGGTGCAAGCTGTCTCTCGTGAAGCAGTGTGGCTTGTCAAGCATGTCATCCCAGGTGGACAGATACTGGATCCTCTTTGAATGACACCAGAAACTTAGCCAATTGTTGAAGTTGAGAATTTTTTCTTTATACTGTGGTATCATTCTTGGTGAGGGCAGGATGCTACTCAGGGTCAGGATCATACTGACCTGGGGTACGTGATCAGAGAGCTTTTCATTGTCTCTTTTCATGTAGTCCAGGGAGGTACGGCTCAGGTCATTCACACCAACATGGACAATGACAGAGTCATATTTGTACTTGTTCTGGAGTGACCTGAGTGCTTGTGTTATGTGGTGGATCCTGGCAACTGACAGGCAGCTAACAGTAACCTTCTCCTTATTCAGCCTAGTGAGTGGGACGTCAGTGTGCCTGACTATAGAGTCACCTATTACTAGTATGTTGGGTATGTTATTTTGCCTTAAAGGCTGTGATTGCATGGCATGCTGGTTTTGTGAAGTATTTGTTTCATGGTTTGTGTTGGGGGGTGGAGGTTGCTTGGATGTTTGCTTTGGAGGTCTCTGTTGGTTTTGCAATTTTTTATTTAGAGCATCCGAGTATGTTTCCATGTATTTGTGTGTTTTTGCCGGTGCTGGTTTAATGGGTCTATCTAAGACTGGTGGTGTGATGCAAGTATTTCCCTTCTCCTCTTGACTGTCTGATCCAGTCTTGGGTTGAGAGAGCTTAGCCTCTAGTTTGGCTGTATAACTGCATCTCTCGCATGTATTAGTGTTTGGTGTTAGGAGGAGGGGGTTGTCTGTGTACATGAGGCAGTTGTAACATTGCCTCAGAATGCCCAGATTCACCAGTTGGACTGGAGAGTACACCTGAAACCGCCCTTTGGACATGCCTGGATAGGTACAGTGAACTGTTTTACTGGATGGCTGGTAAGGTCGAATAGAGAGCCTTATCCTTCTGTACAGTACAGGAGGGTCTAGTTCTAGGGTTTATAAGTGCTTGCTATAAGTTTTGAGCAAGTGCCGGGCTGAGAAATGAATGGCTTGACTGCTTAAGTTGAAAGTTTGTCTAGTTCCAAGGGAAAAATTGAAGAGGAGACTTTGTAGAGCCGGGAATAGTTTTACCCTAGCTAACTGGCGCTGCCCGGTACGCAAAACTGGGCAAATATGGTATTTATAGCAGGGAAATGAAAGAGATAGAAATGAGCCCAAAATGGCCAATAAACTTCTAATTTCTGGGTGGAATCCACTCCTCCAGGGACAGATAGGCTGCTCAAAGCTGCCCTCTCTCACAGGTGAACAGAGAAACTTCCTTCTATTCAAGTAAGGTATGGGCAAACACAGAGATTTGTAACACAGCCCTGAATTCAGCACTAACCTGAAAATTGGACTATACTCGCTTAGAAAGGAGGGAAACAAGTATATATTATTTTTTTTGCAGAAAATAAAGAAGATACACTCAAAATAACAGTTTAAAAGCACAGAAAAGGATACTTATTGTTATATATCGCAGATCAGAATCATAGTCAAAGTCCCCAGTAATAAAGTAAGAAGAAACACAAATACAGTAAAAGCAGATGAATAAAGTACAAATATATATATATATATATATAAAAAACAATAGAAAATGAACAAACTGATTTAAACAAGTTACCCAAATTAACAAGAAAAAAAGCTCACAACTGAGCCCTGTTCCCGCAGTCTTCAATCAGACAAGTTCTAAATGCACACCCCTGCTTACTAGGGTGCAGGGGAACCTTCTTCAAAAAAAGATGGCCTGGATCAGTGCTCAAGTTATACAAACAAAGCTAGATTCAGCAGGCCTGAATCTGGTCTATGGTACAGCAACAGGGCACACCAATTTCAGAAAGAAACAGTTCAAATAAGCAGTCACAATAAGCCTGTGACCAGAAATTCCCAGCTCAGAAGGGTAGAATCCAGCCTCTCCTCCCACAAGAGTGCAGACCACAAACCTTCTTAATGTAGAATTACTGGCCTGAAGCCCAAGTGCTTAAGCCAGAACTAACACACTTTTAGAATAGCAGACACTGAGCCTTCAGTCAGCAATTCCCATCTTAGAAGGATGTAAGCTACCTGTTCTGCCACAACAGTGCAGACCACAAACCTTCTTAATGTAAAACAGCCTGTATGAAGCCCAAGTGCTTAAACCAAAAGACTTAGAATAACAGTTACAATTTAATTAGGCTACGACCCAGCAGTAATAAATGCAGCAGAATAAATAAAAATGAGTACTTTTAAGAAAAGCAAAATAAAGTAGGAGGAAACACAAATACAGTAAAAGCAAATGAATAAAGTGCAAAACATTTTTTTCCTTAAGTGCAAGAAGAAAGTAAAGAAGAACCAAAGTGGGCTGGTCTTCTCAAATCATCTCTCCATATTAAGTAGAGTGAACACTAGACTCAGAATATGATCTCACTGTTCTCAGTTAAGTGAGCTCATTGACCAGTCCGACTTTCACTTGGAATTACCTGCATTGTTTAACAAGCAAGGCTTTGATTTCATAAGGCTTCTAATTAACCATTATAAAACTGAAATTGTTGGACTTAAAACAGATTTGGAAATACTTGAAAAAGATATTATTTCTGATACTGACGTTTTACGTTATAAGTATGAGTACCTGAGGGTGTTCACCAGTATTGAGGCCACCATTATGAAATTAGCTGGGGCTAAGCAGAAGAAAATTGCCAGGGATGTACAACAATATAACTCTGGAACCGCTTATCCCGTTCCTCCTTTAGTATTTTTACAGAATGCTCCTAATGTTCCAAATTCTAATTGTTCTGGGACTGATAATGATAATTTTGATTGCAACACTGTCGAGTCCAATTTACCTCAAGACTTGAGGAGGAGTGAGCGAATTAGAAACCAGGGTAATGGGCAGGGGTTTGATAATAATCGGGGGACAAGGTTCAATGTGAACAAGAACGCCCAGGAGATGGGCAGAGATGTTTCTGGTGACTTTAACAATTCAGCTGCCAATATTCACCAGCAAGAACCTCGGGGTTTTCAGAGACGCCAGACCAACGGCTCCAACAATCCGAGGACGCCCAACCAACAGGGTCATTCTCGGAAGAGAAGGAATCAACGGAGGAGGTAGTGGATCATAAACCCCTCACTCCTGATGTGTTATCTAATTCAGCTGGGGACTTCTTTTTGTATAATTATTCAGACATTATTTTTCCTCAGGACATTATCAATTTTTTTTTCTTTAGGTTTAACTTTTGTTCCGGACACTCATATGGATTTAGTTACCACTATCATGGATCTTAAATTATTTGTTAGGAAAATTAATTTTAATGTACTTTTTGGTTCGAATCTCTCTTGTTTTGACCCATTAAGAGTTTCTAGCGTGTTTAACCCACCATTGCACCCGAATCTTGTATCATTTGACAAGATATGTGAGCTTGATTTTAGGACCTTTTGTAGTAAAAAGCCTAGTAAAAAGGCTAGATCTTGTGAAAGATTAGGTAATATTTCGGAACACGAGTGGGATTTCATTAAGCTCCTTAAAGATTGTCGTATACGGTTGATGAAACCAGATAAAGGAGGGGGCCTAGTGTGTATGAATCATTCCACTTATGTTGCTTGTATGTTGGCCCATCTGGATAATCCTTCCTACCAATTGGTGAGCATTAACGAGTTGAACATTGCATATAGTAAAATCAGAAGAGTTTTGGATGATTTGTTTATTGAGAAATCGATTGACCTAGATCTGTTCAACTACTTAACTATGGCAGCACCCAGAATCGCGACCTTTTTTAGTATACCCAAGATCCACAAAAAGCTGGTTGAACCACCTTTTAGACCGATAGTGGATGGCCGCGGCTCTATTACTTATGGGTGTGCGAAATATGTGGATAGTATCCTGAAGCCATTTGTTGAGAATGAACCCCAAATTTGTAAGGATTCGTGGGGTTTTTTAAGGGAGTTAAACACCATCCCTTTTAAGGAGGATTACATATTTCTGACTGTAGACGTAAGAGATCTTTATACAGTCATCCCCCAAACTTTAGGTGTTGAATGGGTAAGAGAATTTCTCCATGCGAGAGGGGTTGGAAACAATATGATATATGTTATTGAGACATTGTTGGAGCTTGTCCTTTCAAACAATTTTTTTTGGTTTGAAGGGAATTTTTATTTGCAAAAATCTGGAATAGCCATGGGATCCCCATGTGGGGGCAGTTTTGCCAACTGCGTTATGGCCCACTGGGAAACTTCCATGCTGTTCCAGAATTCCCTCTTTAAAGCTAATGTTGCCTGGTACACCCATTACCAGGACGACATGTTTATGTTATGGAAGGGTCCAATAGATAAAGTGCAAGATTTTATTGTTTCCATCACTAGTCTTACTAGTTTTTTGGAATTTACCTTTTCTGCTGAAAGGGAATCCATCAGTTTTTTGGATATCTCGTTGAGTAAAGATGTTATTGAGGGAAGGTTTAAGAGTTCCATTTATAGGAAACCAACTTACTCTAATTCCTTCCTTCATTTTACTAGCTGCCACCCATATCATCAGAAGAAGGGAGTTGTAAAGGGACAGTTGGTTAGAGCGGCCCGAATGACTTCTGATGAGAAAGACTTTCTTGAAGAATGTGGCTTGTTAGAAAGTATGTTTTTAAAGAGGGGCTACCCTGCTTCTTTAGTGTCGGCTCTTTCCCTTGAGGTTATTAGCAAAAGAAAATCAGGGCATTTTAAGCCACTCCTAGTTCCACAAGGTGGAGATAGGTTGGATACGGTCTCTGATGATTTGATGGGAGTTGTTAACATTAACAATAATAATAACAATAAAAATAATGATTCAATAACAAGATTCTTTTGCACTTACAATGTTGATTCTTCCTTTATTAGGGACACTTTATATAAAGATTGGGCCCTGATTCAGGAGGATTCCATCTTGCATAAAGCTTTAGGTGACAGACCTAATATTACTTTTAGGCGAGGTAAAAATTTGAAGTCGCTTTTGCAATATTCGATTAGCTCTGTTTCTAATAGAAATAAAGGTATGGTCAAATGTGGTAGATGCCAACAATGTAGATTCCTTAATTTGGGCAAGCAAGTAGAATTAAGGGATGTGTGTTATAGAGTCCAAAGGCATTTTTCATGTGATTCTGAGCGGGTGATTTACTGTGCCTGTTGTCAGAAATGAAATTCGTTCTATATTGGGAAAACTGAAAGGAAGGTTAGAAGGTGTATTTATGAACATCTTTATGCTATAGGGAAGAATGACCACACTAACACTTTGGCCAGGCATGTCATGGACTTCCCTGAGCATTCCTTTAAATTTTCTGTGTTACACCAGGTTAGGGTGGATGAAAGGGGTGGCCCTTGGCAATTAGATTTAGAATTGGAGGAATTAAAATGGCAGATTAGGACGGCCTCATATATTTCCCCCAGGTCTCAATGAGACAGTATCTATTAAGTGTTTACTTAAACTTCTAGCTTTAAAGAGATAGGTTTTTAGTCTTTGGGAATTTAAGGTCTATTTTGATTTTTATTTGGTTTGGTTTAGTTAACTTATATATGTATATATTAATACATATTTACATATATTTTAGCTCAGAAGCACTCTTAATTTGATGTATTTGATGTATTTAGTTTTGCCTAAGATACTAACTAATGGTGGTTATTATTATGTTATTTTTAGATTTTAATAACATTTATATTTTTAAGAAATGGTTGTTTCCAACATGAGCCTTATGTAGTTCATTTTAAACGTAATGTTATTGTATTTCTTGGTGTTATTGTTCCACAAATTACTTAATGAATAATGGCAGATGTTGCCAATCAATTAATTAATTAATTTACTTATTTGAATCCCCTTTAAATAGGATGTGATGTGTTTTTAAAGTTGTCTGAAGAAGGAAAGGTACTAACCGTTTTCCGAAAGCGCTTACTTAATAAATTTTTGTAGTTTGTTTTTACCTGGGTGTCTGCTGCCCTTTATTCATTTATTCAGTTTGGTTTTTTGGTTTGTGTGTTTTTATGGGTATGCTTACTCCCTCTTACACACACACACACACACACACACACACACACACACACACACACACACACACACACACACACACGCACCAACAAAGGGCCCAAAGTAGGGACACATTTATAAAGTAGCTAGAACATATTTTGTGTTAATATCCTTCAAAAAATGCATTCTAAGTCTGAAACTCCAATGCATGTCATTATTTAGTAACGTTAATCCTTAGCTCATCTCAGTGATTTGTCTAAAACAGAATTTTTATGAGGAACAGACCAAAAATATAAGGCAAAAATCTACACATTTTATGAAAATCTCTACAGTTGAGAGGTATGAGTCACACCCCTACCTCCTTAGAAAGTGGCTAGAACAAGTTTTTCATTATTATGCATTTTCTGAATTATATGAAGTCTAAAGCTGAAATGTCTGCCATTATTTTTTGACTTTAGTCCTCAATGATTTTCTAGAAAAACATAATTTTATGAGAAACAAACCGAAAATATGAGACAAAAATCCAGATAATTGTGAGCTGAGGTCATACCTCTCAACCTCTTAGAGCAGAAAATCTGGACAAAGCCTAAAATGATGGTGGGACAAATAGGGATGAATTTTAAATATTGCCCTTACAAACTTGGAAAGTTGGCAGAATAACAGGTTTTGTATTGGCATGAATTTTCCAAAGGATGTGGGGTCTAAACTCAAATGTCTGTCATTATTTAATGACTTTAATCCACGGCTATGTGCCAGAAAGGGACAGATTTTAGGAGGAACACACCAAAAATATGAGGCACAAATCTGGTAGAATAATAGGTTTTGCATTACCATGAATTTTCCGAAGGATGTGGCGTCTAAACTCAAATGTCTGTCATTATTTAATTACTTCGATCAATGGCTATGTGCCAGAAAGGGACATATTGCAGGAGGAGCACACCAAAAATATGAGGCACAACACTGGCTGCATAGGTCTGTGCTTTGTGTGAAGCCATTGAAGTATGACTGAGTAAAAATCAGTGTGAAGCATCCACTGCTGCTTTGCTGCATACAACTGTTTCTTTATCTTGAAATAGATTTTCTGCTGTATAGTATGAAAGAGACTTTGATAGCGTGCATGTTAACTAATTGGCTTGTCTTGCATTTTACCTTCTTCAGTGCAGTTCTGTGTGCATAGTCTTTGGAAAGAAGAAAATGCATTTCTTTTGTTGCAAGCTTTTTTTTTTTTGTGGTGAGTGGCTTAGTGAGTTTGTTTATACATCGAGTAGGCTAATGAGTTTTTTTATACACTGAGTAGGCTAGTGAGTTTGTTTATACATCGAGTAGGCTAATGAGTTTGTTTATACATCGAGTAGGCTAGTGAGTTTGTTTATATATCGAGCACGCTAGTGAGTTTGTTTATACATCGAGTAGGCTAGTGAGTTTGTTTATACATCGAGTAGGCTAGTGAGTTTGTTTATACATCGAGCAGGCTAGTGAGTTTGTTTATACATCGAGCACGCTAGTGAGTTTGTTTATACATCGAGTAGGCTAGTGAGTTTGTTTATACATCGAGTAGGCTAGTGAGTTTGTTTATACATCGAGTAGGCTAGTGAGTTTGTTTATACATCGAGCACGCTAGTGAGTTTGTTTATACATCGAGCACGCTAGTGAGTTTGTTTATACATCGAGTAGGCTAGTGAGTTTGTTTATACATCAAGTAGGCTAGTGAGTTTGTTTATACATCGAGTAGGCTAGTGAGTTTGTTTATACATCGAGCACGCTAGTGAGTTTGTTTATACATCGAGTAGGCTAGTGAGTTTGTTTATACATCGAGCAGGCTGTAGGATTTCTGCACTCGTTCTCTGGTGCTGCACAAGCATTGGCTGATGCTGGATAGTAGAGAGAAAAAGAAAAAAACAGATTTGACTTTTGCATGGTGTAACTTGGTACATAGTGAGTTATAAATGAAGTCTAACCATTTGTATGTAGTATCGTCAGAATTTTAATAGCAGAATATCTGCATTGAGAGATCAAATTCTTATGTTTTAGAAAGAGATACATACATACATGCATACATACATACATACATACAAATGTTTCAAGCATGGGCATTAAGCCTTTCTAGCTTGTCAATATACCAAAACACTTGTTCCCATAATAAATGTCCAGGCTGTTCTTAAAAATATCTAAACTAGTACTTGCTTTAATGTAATTTGGTAGTCTGTTCCAGGCATCAGCTACTCTGTTAGAGAACCAATTAGTACACTTCTCTTTCTATAGAATCTTCTACGTAGGTTATCTGATGATTCTCTAGCACTTTTTGATAACCCCAAACATTCCCAGAGGTAGTTGTCCCTAAATGCCCTATATACCTGAATAAGATCTCCTCTTAAATATCTGTAAGAGACACTGTACAAGTTCAGATATTTTAGTCTTTCATAATAACTTAGATTTTCACATCCATGGATGCCCTTGGTATATTTCCACTGTACTCTTTCCAGTTTATTCATGCTTGTTTTCCTATAGGGTTTCCGTATTGTTATTCCATACTCAAGTTTGAGTCTAATGTAACTAACAAACAATGCCTTCATTATGTTTGATTTCCTAGACTTTCTAAATCTTTTTATACAACCTATAGTTTTATAACTATCATTAGCCAATTGGTTGATATGATTAGAAAAACTCATAGCTGAATCTACCCATATACACAGGTCCTTAAATGAGTTTACAGTTTCAATCATTGCGTGCTGTATTAAATATTCACCTTTCAGTTTATGTCTCCCAAATCTCATATGCTTAGTTTTTTATGTATTTATCAACATATTATTCTGCTGTACCCAAATGGTCAATTGAGTTAAATTATTTTGCAGACATGCCTTATCTGTAACACTTGTAATCAGATTACCCAATTTCAGGTCGTCAGCATATAGACTGTAGAACACCTCAGATGAAAAAGTAAGGTCTGAACGATACAATCTAAACAAGTAAGGGCCTACTACAGAGCCCTGTGGGACGCCTTGACTGTAAACAAGGATTTCACCTGTCCAATTGGTATGTGATACTTGCTATGTCCTATTTGTAAGCCATGCAGCTATCCATCTTATCAACAGTGCATCAATACTTAGTTGTACTAATTTATTGATCAGTGTTTTGTGTATGACCCTGTCAAATGCTGACGTTAAATCTATATAAATCACATCACAGCACAATTCTTCATTCAGAGCTGTTATTATATTGTTATAGAACATCGTGTTACAGGTGGCAATAGATCTATTTTCAACATATGCTTGGTAATATATGGTTTCAAGTCCCAACCTATCTAGTTCTGACAATAACTTATCCAGTATTACCTTCTCCATTATTTTCCCACAACATGAAAGTAGACTTAAGAGTCTATATGATTCTGGGTTTGTCCTACTCCCCTTTCCCTTAAAGACAGGTTTAATAAGTGCATGTCTCCAATCTTGAGGAATCTCTCCATATTTATATGACCTAGTGAATAATAAATGTAATGGTAGTGTACGTTCTTGCTGAAGTGTTTTCAGGTCATTGTTACTTATTCTGTCTCCTCCCTGTGCTTTGTTTGGATCCAGTTTGCACAGTTCTTTTTCAATATAATCTAATTTGATTCCAATATCTGGGGTTACCTGGATGTCACTAGGACAACTTACCACCCCTTTTGTGCAGCCAAACTGTTTTGGATAAGATTTTGTAAATATATCTATAATCTATTGTGTCTTGAGAATAAATTTTAGAATCTGTACAGTTTATCAATTTGTGTATCTTTACTACTTCCACGTTTTATGTATCTATAAAAAGGTTTCCTATTATGCTCAATAACTTTATATAAATTTTGTTCAGATTTTTCTTGATCTTGTCTAACACTATGCTTAATCTGTTTGTCCAGCTCATTTATTTCAGTTTTCAAAGTTGTAGTTCGACCTCTCTTCCATTTCTTTTATTTTTTTGTCTCTAGCCTTAATCGGGTATCTTGTCTTATGGAAATATACCCCCCCCCGATGTTGAGTGCCTAGATTCTGATGTTAAACATTTTTTTTACTTTTCGCACTCAATTTCTCTTTCAAAACTTTTCACATTCCATCTGCTGTTTTTCCACTGAACACCTCTCTCCAGTTAGTTTTATATAGTAACTGTTTTGCTTCCCTATAATCTGTAATTAACCTTCTGTGCATTGGCTTAGATTTCAGTTTGCCAGAATTATCTAGCAACAAATTAACCTTAATAACCCCATGATCACTACACATCAATGGTGGTAAAACTTGACTTGAAATTACAGTGATTTCTTTGGGAACACAAACAATATCTAGTATATTCTGTCCCCTGGTAGTTTTTTTTTTTTTTTACAATCTGAAGCATTTGTTGTTCCTGAATATACTCTGTGAATAATTTCTTTACTACCGTTGTTGAATCAATATTATTCCAGTCTGTTTCTGGTAAATTTAAGTCCCCAGCTAATATTATTCTTCCCTCCTGTGTTTCATATAAGAAATGTATGAATTCCTCTAGGTCATCTGCACTTTGGTGGTCTGTACACTCCAACAATTGTTAACAATTAACTGTTAACAGCTAAACCAACAGAATTCACTTTTTGTTTCAAGATCTTTCTCCAGATGGGTGAGAACCCTTGCAGCCTTTAGTGTTAGTGTTCAGGTTTGGGTAGGGATGGAGGGTTGAGTTGTCCAGTTTCTCTTAATTTGCCTGCTTTTATTCTGCAGGGATGATTCATTCTGGTTGTAACAACATTAAGAACACTCCCTATGCAAACTGTCTGAAGAAGCTAGTCTTAATCTTGAGAAAAATGCAGGACTCTGTCAAGAAGCCTAACACACAAACATCTGAGAAGTTTGTGATCCTGGTTATTGGAAGCTGATTTGGGGTAGGTTGTTCTTCACTTTGATTTGTGACTGTTGAATTCTAGACAGTCCATGTTGACCTTTAGAAAGGAAGCATTTCCTGACTGTGCTTCCCATATACAGATTGTTAAGCAGAAATTACAGGCTGGTGTAGTCCGAGATGTTTTGTGTGTTAAGGCTGTGATTTGATAACCAGTTCCCTTGCTTTTCGAGCTGTCCCTGAATTAAGAAGGAAATTGTACAAATTAATGCATTTTGTGTAGGCGAAGATAGCATTTTATAATAAAACTGATGGAATCAGTTTGGTGCTTGTGGCATTTCTGAGAATTATCTATGTGATGAACAAATTGTTGAAGATGCTTCTTAAAGTGAAGTTTTTGAATGTTACTTCATTTTTGGGTATATAGTATAGATAGAGAATTAGTGCATGAGTTGACAAGTATATGTTCGTAGGAGACTGAATGTAGTAAACTGGAAGAGTGTGCATATAAAACAGGCAGCCACAGCCCTAGTGTAGATCATTTTGAAGCTGAAAACTATTAACAGCTAAACCAACAGAATTCACTTTTTGTTTCAAGATTTTTTTCCAGATGGGAGAGAACCCTTGCAGCCTTTAGTGTTAGTGTCCGGGTTTGGGTAGGGATGAAGGGTTGAGTTGTCCAGCATCTCTTAATTTGTCTGCTTTTATTCTGAAGTTGTCACCTCCAGAGAAATGGAATAGCTTGGGTATTTTTTTCTTCTTTACTTTGTTAAATTCAGCTAACTCAGGAATTCCCTCCACTGCTTTCAGAG
The DNA here is from genome assembly GCF_019279795.1 of Protopterus annectens. NCBI lineage: Eukaryota > Metazoa > Chordata > Ceratodontiformes > Protopteridae > Protopterus > Protopterus annectens. The sequence goes on along the minus strand of NC_056729.1, from coordinate 1,872,084,329 downwards.
GGCAGTCTAGTCATTTTAAGACTAGATGTGTATATCTGGAATTCTTGATTACTGAACCCTTCTGAGTCTCGCTGGGGCATTTTGGAATTTATGTGATTTTGTCTTTCTTTAAGATGCTCGCATATTGTACAAAAGGAGAACAATACCGAGACGTTAAAATGCATATTGGAGTGCAAGTATTATTCTGCTTAATATCCTCTGTGGGTACAATCTCAAAGCTGAGGCAGGAATTGGAGTTTTCGTCCATTGTCTTTCCAAACACTGAATTTGCTTAAAGTGTGCACAAAGTATCTTCACAAAGACTGGCAAGACACCATGCGGCCCCAATGTGGTGAAGTGGCTATCACCCCAATAGTTTACAGATTTAGTGTAACGTTATGCCAACTTAAAGAATTCAGCTAACTCTTAATTCCATTAAGCGTTCTTTGTTTTCAAGCTTTGACTTTTTCTGTTAAGCAAATTTCCATTCCCTGGCTTATAAAGTCAACTATGTTCTTCACTTCAGCTGAGTTTTGGAGAGCCCCTCCCCCCCACACACATACAAGCTACCAGATAAAAATCAGTCGCACGCTCACATGTCAAATTAAGGCAGGGGGCAGAAAATGCAAGTATCTGTTACATTAACAGGTCTCTCTTTACTGAGCCCTGCAGGGTTTCACTGCACCAGTGAAATGTCCATTTTCTACCTACATAATTTGTCTTGTTACAATTTCCTTCCTTTGCACAGTGTACAGCCACTTGACCAGAGTGCCCTCAGCCAGTTATAATTCTGCAGTGGACGTATTTTTTACTTATAAATGTCTTCTATGAGAATCCCTTCAACCCCCCCCCCCCCCCCCCGTAGCAGTATTGAGATTAAAGCATTGCTTTTTTATTGCTGCTAACAGGGGAAAACACATTAGAATAAAATGCTATCATGAACTAACAGGCTTTGTTCCTTATACTGTGCAAATGGCACATTCTTAAGCTAATGTTTACCACACAGTACTATTTACCCATTTTAAATGCTTTTCAGTAAAGCATCCTGTCACCTGTTTGTGTTTGGACATGTCCAAGCTTCTTGGTTTAAGATTCTACCACTATTTTGAAGGAATGGCTTGGGACACTTCACCAATGTACAATAAATTAAAGCACTAAGACGAGCAGTCAGTATTTTGGTAATACAGATGCATTTGATCTTTTGATATTGGCTTCCTACTTGTTTGACTCAAAATTCTCAGAGCAGTCCTGCTAAAATAATGTGCTTCAAAATATTCAATGCAAAAGATTTTCACTAGTAGCAGTTTAAAATGGGAAAGGTAGCTTCATATGCTCACAAGAACCTGCATGCTTACAGACACCATCTCCTCTCTTGCATGGTAGATTGTTGAGTTTTTTTTTTTGCTATGTTGCACAAATCTGGTAGAATAATAGGTTTTGCATTAGCATGAATTTTCCGAAGGATGTGGTGTCTAAACTCAAATGTCTGTCATTATTTAATGACTTCAATCCACAGCTATGTGCCAGAAAGGAACAGATTTTAAGAGGAACACACCAAAAATATCAGGCACAAATCTGGACATTCTGCGATAACCTGTACAATTGAGAGGTATGGCTGAGGTATGAACCCCCCACCCCTTACTCACACTCCTACCTCCCTCTTACTTACACACACACACACACACACACACACACACACACACACACACACACACACACACACACACACACACACACACACACACACACACACACACACACACACACACCCCTACCTACTTCTTAAATAAATGCATACACACCCCGACCTACTTCTTACATAAATGTATACACACCCCTACCTACTTCTTACATAAATGCATACACACCCCTACCTACTTCTTACATAAATGCATACACACCCCTACCTACTTCTTAAATAAATGCATACACACCCCTACCTACTTCTTACATAAATGCATACACACCCCTACCTACTTCTTACATAACATAAGCAACACATATACACCTCTACCTACTTCTTAAATAAATGCATACACACCCCTACCTACTTCTTAAATAAATGCATATACACCCCAACCTACTTCTTAAATAAATGCATACACACTCCTACCTACTTCTTACATAAATGCATACACACCCCTACCTACTTCTTAAATAAATGCATACACACCCCTACCTACTTCTTACATAAATGCATACACACACCTACCTACTTCTTGCATAACATAAGCAACACATATACACCTCTACCTACTTCTTACATCCACACACCCCTACCTACCTATTTCTTACACACACACCTCTTAAACACTTAAAACACACCTACCTCTCACTTGTACGTTCTTCCGTAGTCCAAACGTCTCCTGAAATTCAAATTCCACGTGGAAGATGAAAACGTAATCCATCAGTTACACAGATGGTGAAGATGTAAACAAGTCACAAACATCTGTGAGACTGTACGTAAAGGGCATTCTTAAAGAAGAATTCCCTAAAAAAAAAAAAAAAAAAAAACGAAAATTAATCTCCAGGCCAGCCAGTTCCAGGGAGGTGCAAGTGCACCGCTTTGCACCTGCCTGCGGGCACCGATGATACCAGCTGAAGAAAAGCAAGCCCAAAGCACTATACTGCCACCACCATGCTTCACTGTGGGGATGGTGTTCTTTTGGTGATGTGATGTGTTGTTTTTGTGCCAAATGTATCTTTTGGAATTGTGGTCAAAAAGTTCAACCTTGGTCTCATCAGACCATAACACATTTTGCCACATGCTTCTGGGAGACTTGATGTATTCTTTTGCAAATTTTAGCTGGGCCTGTGTAGGAAAAGGCTTCCGTCTTGCAACCCTACCCCATAGTCCAGACATATGGAGTATATGGCAGATTGTTGTCACATGTAGTACACAACCAGTACTTGCCAGAAATTCCTGCAGCTCCTTCAGTTTTGCTGTAGGTCTCATAGCAGCCTCCTTGACCAGTTTTCATCTTATCTTTTCATCAATTTTGGAGGGACGTTGAGTTCTTTGCAACGTCACTGTTGTCCCATATTGTCTCCACTTTTTGATGACTGTCTTCACTGTGTTCCACGGTATATCCAATGCTGTGGAAATTTTTTTGTACCCTTCTCGTGACTGATACCTTTCAGCAATGAGATCCCTTTGATGCTTTGTAAGCTCTCTGTGAGCCATGGCTTTTGCTGTAGCAGGCAACTGAGTAAATGTCAGGAAAATCCTACTAGGACAGCTGAACTTTATTTGGGGTTAATCAGAGTCTCTTTAACTGATGGCAGGTGTGTACCCAGGAAGACTGAATGATGTAAATAAATCAAAAGGTGCTTCAACAAAGTATTAGTTTAAGGGTGTGCGCACTTATGCAACCAGCGTATTGTACTTTTTTAATTTTTTTATATTTTTTCCCCTAACAGATTTGTTTGTTTTTCAATTGAATTGTACAGGTTATAGGTCACATTAAAGGTGGGAAAAGTTTTGAACTGATTTATTGTGGTCTCATTTTTTATGTCACAAAAACCTGCCATTTTAACAGGAGTGTGTAAACTTTTTATATCCACTGTATACACTGTATGCGGATATGAATAATGAGTGCAGAAAAAGGGAATTACTTTCTGTAGATAAAGCTAAATATTTTATTTTGTTATTGATTATCTGCTTATATAACACCTTAGCCAAAGCTGGAATTCTCATATTTTTTTCACAAATAGTGTCTTTTTTTCTCTGTGATACACTTAAAATGCTATGCCACAATAAGACTACCCTTCCAAATACTTTGTAAAATATTAAGATAATCCCTGGCTTTATTCACTCCCAAACCTGGTATCCAATACAAGTTAGGCAATGTATATACTCTGTTATTATACTGAATAATTACAGCTGAAAGCATGACTTTGTGTTCTTTAAATGTATCCAATATCTTTGACATAACTTGTGTTTTTTTAGACTTTTAATTTTTTTAAGTCAGATGGTATGGTGGTTGTTTCAGCACTGATAAGAATATGGACAAGTACATCCTGAGAGTGAAATAAACATTATCCTCAATGATTGGCTTAATGAGTACAGAGTACAGAGGAATGATTATATCCCTGGATTTAAGCTGAGTGATGCAAAATGGCTTCCTCAACAGTGGATACATAACGATCAAAGAGTAGTTCATTTCTAACATAGGATCCCAGATCCCTAACTATGGGATCAGTTTTCAGGTATGTATTTTCAATGTGATAGCTACAAAGGTAGTTGTGCTTGCCAAAGGATACTTCTATACAGTTCTTGGCATTTTGTTTTAATCCGTCATTTTGACACTGGCTATTAACTCAGGATGGACCTTCTTGGAGTATCTTTCTGTCCTCTGGGGAGTTTATGATGGCACCAAGTGTGCAGTCATCTGAAACTTGGTCAGACACAATCCCTTAATATTAACTTTGACCTCCAAGAAGTAAATCCCAAAGAGGAGTGGCCCAAATTCTGATCACCAGTAGTGACAGGTATTTTGTGGGCAGTAGAGGCACTCACCCTTATTTCCTGTGTTCTGTTTGTGAGCCAATTTGCTATCCAGCAAATTACATAAAAGGTAATATTTGGTTGGGGGGCTTTCTCTATAATACCTTAGTGTGTGGGCAGTGTGCACTGATTTGTCCTTGTTTATTCCCTCAGTAACATTATCACAGAAATAAACAACATTAAGTAGGCAGGACCTGCCTTGACAAATCCAAAATGGGTTGTGTCAAGAGTTTGTAGGTCACCTATATTCCTGTTTATTAGTTCATGAACAATCTTTTCTGTAGCCTTGCAGATGAGGCCGGTCAGGCTTATAAGTTTGTAATTACCTGGGTCTGTTGTAGCCCCTCCATTTGCAAGGGAATGACTGTAACGTCCTGCATTCATCTGGCACAAAGCCTGTTTAAGGTTAATGTTGAATAGTCTCTGCTGGGGGTCTGACAATTGTGCTCCAGGCAGAAAGCAGCCTGGTATGTTATCTGGCTCCACAGACATACTTGTCTTTAGATAGTGCTTTGAAAATATGATCATGGGAGACTTGATGTGGGGGTTGATGTGGGTATTTGATCCAAGAATATTGTGGGGGGGTGTTAAGTTGGAGCTGAATTTGTTTGCTAGTAGACAAGCAATGTCCTCTGGGTAAGAGTATGCAGTGTCATTTACTATTATTTCTGTACAGTGCTGGAAATTATTTCTGAGATTTCTAATAGAGTTAAAGAAGGCTTTGTGGTGGTGGATCTTTTTACCTCATATCTAGTGTCGGTTTACTTTTTTTCAAACACTTTTATTGAATTATCACTTATGACATTATTCAATTCCTGCTTTTTTAAACAAGAAACATCTTCATTAAACCATCACTTACTACACAGGCAGTCATGCATTTATATAAATGAAAACAAACCACACCAACACAATCCTAGTTGCAAGCATTTTACACTACAAACCATACTGACACACTCCCAGATGCAAACATCATACATCACTTGCAACCTACCTAATCTTTTTCACTCAAACATTACATAGCTCATTTAAGTCCTGCTGCCTTTTAGGCCTCATTCCTCTCTTGTATGCATTGCTCCCACAATTCCCACTTTTTTCTTATGTAGTTTCCTCCTACCCTTTTCTAAAAATCTCAGTTCTAGTTGTTTTATCTCTGTTAGTATAGTCACTACTTCTAGTATAGTTAGTTTTCTAACTCTCTTTGTACCTACATTACTTACCTTTTTTCAAAGCACTTTTCCCTGATTGTTCCTCATATCCTTCTTCCTTCTCTTGTCTCTACCCACTCCGTTCGCCCTGCGGGCTCACTCTGCTTCCCTACCCTACCCCCAAATCTCACCCACCTCCAGTGGCCCTGAACTTATACTTCTATAACCACACCCTCCTAAGCACACAACCAATCAGACAGTACCACCATCTTAGTTAATTGAACTACACCTACTTTTCACGTAACCAATCTCTACCCCTAATTAATTATAATCTTAACTCAAACTCCTCCTCTCCTCCTAACCCATAACTCTGCTAAACAACCTAATATTTCCTTGCCTATTCTACCATCATGTCTACTAAAACCACCTTAACCCGAACTAAACTACTACTCTGTGCCACACTCACATCTGTACTAACCGCAACATATCTAATAACCTCCTATGAACACTCAAATACTTCTCATCCTAACCATCCAAGAAAACAAACACTTCCATATACTCTCACATTCACCCACCTCCAGTGGCCCTGAACTTATACTTCTATAACCACACCCTCCTAAGCACACAACCAATCAGACAGTACCACCATCTTAGTTAATTGAACTACACCTACTTTTCACGTAACCAATCTCTACCCCTAATTAATTATAATCTTAACTCAAACTCCTCCTCTCCTCCTAACCCATAACTCTGCTAAACAACCTAATATTTCCTTGCCTATTCTACCATCATGTCTACTAAAACCACCTTAACCCGAACTAAACTACTACTCTGTGCCACACTCACATCTGTACTAACCGCAACATATCTAATAACCTCCTATGAACACTCAAATACTTCTCATCCTAACCATCCAAGAAAACAAACACTTCCATATACTCTCACATTCACCCTTAATAATATCACTATTTCCTCCACACCTAGATACATACTAGCTAAATACCACAGACTTGCCCACATTAAATACAACAACCTTACAACAAAGAAATCCCTTTACCAAATTAGTAACATACATTCTCTTTTACTTTCTCTAAAAAAACATTCCTTACTGGATGGAGACATACATCCTAATCCTGGCCCACATAATGTCCCATCCACTGGACATCTCACCACTGGGCATCTCACCAAAAATCCCTCTATCCCCCTCATCCCCAACAAACACCCCAACTCTCTCCTCATTGCACATCTCAATATCCAAAGTGTAAATAACAAAGTTCCCCATGTTCATGCTCTCCTGGATATACACTCTTTTGATATTCTATGTTTAACAGAGACTTGGCTTAAACCTAAAACACATGATAATGAAATTATCCCACCAGGTTATAACATATTTAGACTTGACCGTATAAAAAGAAAAGGAGGGGGGGTAGCACTTCTTTTTAAAGATGGACTACAAGTCAACTCTATACCCTATAACCCACCTAAAGAAAACCATGCTGAAGTCCTTATTTCCAAACTACAGCTCAACTCTAGTAAATCCTTATATATCCTTTGTATCTATCTACCTCCCAGAAACAATATCAGCATTCTAGAGGATATTCTGAGCTGGATCTCAACATCCTTCCCACAAGAAACAATTATCCTAGGAGACTTTAACATAGATTGGAAGAACATAAATACTGAACACCCTACCTTTCACATTAACCTTCAAGGCTTCTCTCAGACCATTACCTCCCCAGCAAGAATAAACAAACCAAACAAAAAAGAGAGCATTTTGGATTGGATCCTTATTAATAACTACCACCAAAAATTATACAGTTGGTATCCTCCCTGACGATGTAAGTGACCATTCCTTGACTTATATAATCAGGCAAAAGTTTAATACCTCTCACCTAACCTCATATAAGACTATACGGTCCAATAAGTAATTTAACCAACACCTTTTCCAGAGTGAACTCAGTGCCTGTGATTGGTCTCAATTAAAAACCCTCCCACTTGAGCAGGCTGTGAAATATTTCAACTCTAAGTTCTTAGAAATCCTAGACCACCACGCTCCTAAACGTACTATCAGAACTAGGTCCAAACCTGCCCCCTGGCTTACAAATGAAACCAAGAAAAAAATCCTCCTCAGAAATAAAGCCTGGTCTAAGTGGCGAACTACCAAAAGTACATCAGATCAACAAAGCTTTAGACATATGAGAAACATGACAAAAAAGATATTATCTCAGACAAAAAAAAATTCTACTGTAACATGCAGCAAACTAACCAAAACAACCCTCAAAAATTCTGGACTAGTATCAATAAACTCCTCTATCCAGGTCACTCAGGAACGCCAACCCCAACAGGTGCAACACATGAGACTCCTATCCAAACTGCCAATGCTTTCAATTCCTTCTTCACAGAGGCTATCCAGTCTGTGGCCAGTCAACTAGCTCCTGATAGAGCCAGTCTTCTTAACTCTTCTCCGAGCTCTCTTCCTACCTTCTAATTTCAACCCACCTCTACAAATTATATCTATAAACTCATTCTAAAACTTAAACCTTGTACTCCTTCTGCTGACCATATCCCAGCCGAATACCTGCAAAAAGCAGCTAAAGAAGTAGCTTACCCGATATCCATCCTGATTAATAGAACTACTAACAAAGGAATCATCCCTGACATACGGAAAATCTCACACATTATCCCCCTACACAAAGGTGGCAACTCAAATGAATACTCTAACTATCGACCTATAGCCCTACTATCCCCCTTAGCAAAAATAATGGAAAAATGTATTCACCATCAGCTTCTAAACCATTTAATTCAACATAACATACTTGCTGAAAGCCAACATGGCTTTAGGCCATTCCACAGTACTACTACTGCCCTCTTATCTTTTACAGATACCATAAACAAAAACCGCAATAACAATGTTCTCTCTTCCTCTCTATTTATTGATCTCTCACAAGCATTTGATATGGTAAACCACTCTCTACTTATAAATATTCTGAAATCACTCTCTCTTGATACTTTGGCTGTACAATGGTTTACTTTGTACCTCAGCAATAGGCAACAGGCTGTGCTCTGGGAGAATAAACTATCATCCCACCTTCCAGTCTCACTCGGTGTCCCTCAGGGCTCCATCCTAGGCCCTCTCTTATTCTCAATATTTATCAAAGATCTCTACCTAGCTATTCCTCAGGCAACATGCATACAATATGCAGATGATTCTACTTTAATCTGTGCAGCTGAATCTTCAATAGAACTACAATCCCTAACTCAGAAAACATTTAACATAGTTGAAACCTGGTTCTTAAAATGTTGCCTTCTCTTGAATCCCAAAAAAACAAAGCTCCTTCTCTTTACACCTACCCGCAAATCCATGCCCTTAGATTTCTCTGTCATTTCTAACAATGGCACCCTCATATCCCCTGATTCTACCACTAAACTCCTAGGAATAACTATAGACAATCACCTCAGCTTTGATAACCATATTAACAATACTATAAAAACAGTCAACAGAAAAATGGGCTCCCTATACAGGATTAAATATTTTTTCACTCCAACCACCAGAACTGCTATTGCCCACTCTCATCTAATCTCAACACTCCTCTATGCCTCACCTATTTACACCAACCTATCCAAGAAGAATCTTCTTAAACTCACTACATCTTACAACAACATTGCCAGATTTGCTACTGGTAATCACTTTAGAACTCATCACTGCCAGAATCTAAAACAACTAGGATGGCTTGAACTGCAAAATCAGCTTTATTTTAACCAACTAACCATTGCTCATAAGATCCTCAACCAGCCCAACAACACTCCTATACTCTCAAACCTCATTACTCTCTATAAAAATCTGAAAATCTTATGCTCAGCTAACAAACCTCTACTTAGTATTAGTAAGTCTAATAATATGTGAGGCAGAGCACCTCGCTGGCCTTGTTCAAGAGAAATCTTGACCAATGGATGGGAGATCGCAGATATACCCCAGGGATTACCTCAGTGTCACTGCTCGACAGAGGCACAGCAAAATAATGGGTATAGTTCCCCATACTAAAGGGGTGGCGTAAGCCACAAAACTATGGGCTAGGCTTGTAAATGCCCTCGGGCAGATAGCCTAGTATGAACCTATGAACCTATGGCAGGAAACTCTCTTTTCTCTTACACAACTGGGAAATACTGGAATCTTCTACCTAGTGATCTTATATCACTTCCTTCCCTACCCCATTTCAAACAAAAACTCAAAATACACCTTAGAACACACTCGTTGTGCCTTTGCACTAACCCTGACTAACATATTACCTTAATTACTAAGTTTCTCCTAACTCCTCTTTAAATATAATTTAATGCTCTTTCTGCAAACTTTAGAAAAATAGCAAACCTACTTCAGTGACGTTCTACCTCACATGGATATCTTGAGCAACATGTTATCAATACTCTTATGCAACCACTCTCATGAAATTGTAACCCTTAAGTTTAATCTACCTCATGTGAATATTTTGTCCCACATTCTTGTAAATATTTTGTCTTGTAATATACTATAAAATGTTTGTATCTACTGCTATGTTAACTTGATTGTAACCTGACAAACACTGTTTGTATTTGTAACCTTATACATTTTGTTACAATGTATCTGTCTTTGGAGCTTTTCTCCCCAGGCTTCTACTGAAAATGGACATATATCCAGTTGGACTAGCCCGGTCAACAAATGTAAAATAAATAAATAATTAAAATAGTTTAGATTTTGATTTCCATTTTCTAGTAATTACTTTTTTGGCAGCCACCATTATTAGACACAGCAAGGCCTTACCATGTCTAGGCAATTCCAATTCTGTATCATAGCTCAGAAAAATCATCTCTCTTACCAGACCAATCTGCCCACACAGCATCTCTGACACCACATCCCACAGGGAATCTTTAAAGTCTGCCAGCTCACCTCACGCCTGGAAAATATGTTCCCGATTACCTCTTTCTTCCCCTTCACACCTCCAGCATCTGCTGTCTGCCTGAGGAAAGATTATCTGGATTCTTCTTGGAGTATGAAAATATCTGTGTAAATGTTTCCAGGCAAAAAATCCTAAATCTTCTAGATTTTGTTGCATATTTGGGAGATATACATATATCCTCCTATTGTTTCTTTGTGAATTGTTTATCCACTGTCTCTTCCCAATCCTTTCCAAACTCCTGTGATTGATTCTTATAGTTATCATGCAATATGTTATATGCTGTACTAATTATTCCTTTTTTAATGGCAGCTTCTGTTGTTCTAGATTCTATTAAAAACTCTTCCAGTGCTGGTCTTTCATTTAGGACCCCCTATTTCTTTCTCTTTGTCTATACTCTGATATCAGTCCCAGATAGGGAAGGCAATCTCTAACCTGCAGTCCAAATACATTCTTGATATCCTCCCGTTCTATCATTACTGGAGAAACTGGCAAAGAAACCAAGGTATTAGTGGTGATTGGTCTGATCAGGATTCAAAGTACCTTGTTTAGTTTAGCAACAACATTTTTAACTTAAGGAGAGTTAGATTAATTTTTGCATGCTGTGAGTTTTTTCTTTTGTTATACAGTCTGATTATATTAGGGTTCCACCATGTGGGTTATTTCTGACATTTTCATTGTATTTGTTTCTGAGAGGGACACAGAATGTGGTAGTGAAGGATTTTGCATAAGCAGTGGGATCATCAAGGTTGTGGGTATTTTTTTTAATTTATTCAGGTTATCACTCAGTTTTAGTAGATTAGCCTTGGCATAATCTCTGAATACTGAGGTATTGGAGGATGCTTGAGGCTTCAGGTGAGCGTGATTGACTTGTGGTCTGATTTGACCAGATAGTAGGTTACAATAGGCGGGGGCAGGGTGGGGGTGGGGGCAGAGCTGTCTCATACTGGTAAGGACGAAGTCTAGGATTTTATCTCTCCTGGTTGAGATTTGGACAGGGAGTTTGTTGTTATGATGTTCAAACATCTCTGGGCATACATGTTTGAGGATATATGTCTCCCTGCGGATGGTAGGGCAGTTGAAGTCTTTTAGGAGAATGGTGTTTTTATTAATAAACAGGGACTCCATACTGGTTAGGTAGGAGGCATTGGTGTTTTTATTAATAAACAGGGACTCCATACTGGTTAGGTAGGATGTATGGGCCACAGGGGACATAGAGGGGGGGGTCCATAGTTAGCTATGATGTGATAAAAGCTTTTGTTTATAGTGACTTGGGCATGGAGGAGTGTGATGTCCTTATCTTGTCTTAAAAGTTTGGAGGTGACATTTATTTTAACAATATAAAAGCACCCCTCCTCCTTTAGTGCCTCATTCTAATGTGGCAGGCCTGTATAGGTGATAGGCAGTGCAGCCCTCCAAAGATGGAGTGCTTTCACTGGTCTTAGACCAGGTCTTAGTGATGATGGACATGCCTACATTTTCCAGAGTGCTTGTAGGGTGTGGAGTTTTTTTTATGCTCCTAGCATTGAGCAGCAATATATTTATGTTATCTGGATTCTGTTTTGTTATATTGGATGCTTTAGGAAATTGACATTGCCTAAAGAAAGGCACAGTGGGGGTACACTCATATTTAATCAGTGTATGAATGCCTGGGGGCAAAGTAGTTAGGATTGTCTGCCATCTCCTCCCAGGCTGGTATACATATTCATACAAACACAAACAGGATGGTCTAAAAAAATTGTTCTTTTTATCTGCATTTACTGTATTTGTGTTCTTCCTACTTTATTTTGCTTTTGCGTCATCTTAAAAGTACTCAATTGTATTTATTACTGCTTGGTGTAACTCATTCTAAGCCTTTTAGTTTAAGCACCTGGGCTTCAGACCAGTTGTTTTACATTAAGAAGGTTTGTGCTCTGCACTGTAGTGGCAGGACAGGTAGCTTACATCCTTCTAAGTTGGGAACTGCTGATTGAGGGCTCAGTGACTGTTATTCTAAAAGTGTATTAATTCTGGTTTAAGCACTTGGGCTTCAGGCCAGTTATTTTACATTAAGAGGGTTCGTGGTCTGCACTCTTGTGGGAGGAGAGGCTGGACTCTGCCATTCTGAGCTGGGAATTTCTGGTTAAAGGCTTATAGTGCCTGCATATTTGAACTGCTTCTTACTGAAATTGGTACACCTTGTTTGCTGTAGCATAGCCTAGATCCAGGCCTGCTGAATCTAGCTTTGTTTGTATAACTTGAGCACTAATCCAGGCATTCTTTAAAGTATTTAATTGTATTTATTACTGCTTGGTAGTAACTTGATTAAAGTATAGCTATCATTCTAAGTCTTTTGGATTAAGCACTTGGGCTTCAGACCAGTTGTTTTACATTAGGAAGGTTTGTGACCTGCATTGTGGTGGCAGGACAGGTAGCTTACATCCTTCTAAGTTGGGAACTGCTGACTGAGGGCTCAGTGTCGTTTATTCTAAAAGTGTATTAGTTCTGGTTTAAGCACTTGGGCTTCAGGCCAGTTATTTTACATTAAGAAGGTTCGTGGTCTGCACTCTTGTAGGAAGAAAGGCTGGACTCTGCCCTTCTGAGCTGGGAATTTCTGGTTAGAGGCTTATAGTGCCTGCATATTTGAACTGTTTCTTACTGAAATTGGTACACCTTGTTTGCTGTAGCATAGACTACATCCAGGCCTGCTGAATCTAGCTTTGTTTGTATGCTTGTTGTTTGTTTAATTGTTATTTCCCTGAAATGCTAATTCCACCTAAAACGCATCTTTTCAGCGCTTCTGTGGATCCCTAGTAATATCTGCATTGCTTACTGTACTTACTTCCTTGTTTTACTTGAAAAAAAAGTTACTGTTTGTCATTTTTGCATTTAAGTTACCTGTAACACAGTCGCAGTCTACACACTCAAGTGCGCTAGCCTCCTCTGTGTATTTAAAGTAATTTAAGCTCTGCATTTCTGTTATTTCTGAAAAAAAAATTCCTTGTTTTCCCACCTTTCTGAACTAGTCTAGTCAAGTTTTCAGGCTTTGCTGAATCCAGGACTGTGGTAAAGGTTCCTGTGTTGCCCATATCATACTTGGATAGTTAGGTGGCCTCCTTGTTCACTGTGAGAGAGAGAACTCTGAGCAGCCTATCTGTCCCTGTAGGAGTGGTCCCAGCCCAGCAACTTGTAGCTCATTGGCCATTTTGGGCTAATTTCTATCCTTTTTGATCTCCCTGGTATAAAAACCACTTAGCGTGGTTTTGCGCACCGTGCAGCGCTGTTTAGCTGCGGTTAAACTATTCCAGGCTCCATAAAGTCTGCACTTCAGTTTTTCCATTGAAACTTGAAACACTTCAACCCAGCACTAGAAATAAGGCAATTTAAGACCAGCACTTACTAAAACTCACTAAAACTAGCACTATCTTACAGCTTGCACTTCAGCCCTATACTCAGGAAGTATAAGGCTCTTTACTCATCCAATCAGCAATACAGTCCCAACCATCTATTCAGGCATGTTCAAGGGACAGCTTCAGGTGTGCTCTCTGGGCCAGCTAGTGAATCTGGGCATCCTGAGGCAATGTTACAATTGCCTCATGTACACAGACAACCCCCTCCTCCTCCCAACCAACACAAACATATGTGAGAGATGCAGCTACACAGTAAAACTGGAGGCTAAGCTCTCTCAACCCACGACTGGATCAACCAGTCACAAGGAGAAGGGCAACACTAGCACCACATTACCAGACTCACATAGACCAGCCATAGCTGCACCAGAAAACAACTCTCAGAAACATGCAAAAACATACTCGGAGGCTCTAAATAAGAACCTGCCTAAACAACAGAGACCTCCTAAGCATACACCCAAGCAACCCCCACCCCAAAACAGAAACCAGGTAACACATATGTCACAATGTCAGTGTGCCAAGCAAAAACAGCCCCTAAGGCTAAATAACACATTAGTAATCGGTGATTCTATCATCAGGCACACAGACGTCCCACTCACTAGACTGAACAAGGAGAAGGTTACCGTAAGCTGCTTGTCGGGTGCCAGAATCCGCCACATAACACATGCACTCAGGTCACTCCACAACAAGTACAAATATGACTCTGTCATTGTACATGTTGGTGTAAATGACCTGAGATGTACCTCCCTGGACTACATGAAAAGAGACATGGAGGAGCTCTCTGACCATGTAGCCCAGGCTGGTATGACTCTGACTCTGAGTAGCATCCTGCCTTTGCCCAAAATGATGCCAGCATACAAAGAAAAAATGATCAGTTTCAACAATTGGTTAAACTACTGGTGTCATTCAAAGGGGATCCAGTACTTGTCAGCCTGGGATGACATGCTTGACAAGCCACGTTGCTTCGCCAGAGACGGCTTGCACCTGTCACCCCTGGGCTTTCAAATACTGGCCAAAACTCTTGCCGCCCCAATACTGCCTTTTTTAGGCAAGGCTCAAAAGACAAACCCACCTCCATAAACAACAATAATAAAAAAAAACTGAAGGTAATGTTGCTCAACACCAGAAGTCTAAACCTCAAAATGCACGCACTCAAGGCTCTCCTTAGTATGGAAGAAATCGACATATGTGCAGTGACAGAAACCTGGTTCAAGGCTCCAGAGAGCACCCCAGCAGTACCAGGCTATAACTCCTACCATACCTTTAGGTCCCAAAACCAGGACCGGAACACAAAAGGAGGGTGTGTGTCCATATTCATCAAGAACACCCACACCTCCAGGTTAGCAGCACAGCACGCTGAATCTGAGACCATCCAAGTGCAATTGACAGCGGGTAAATTGACTGTTCAATTTATAGCTTGCTACAGATCTCCCACCTTGTCTCAGGACCCTCACGCAGCATTCCTGAGAACATTAGAAAGTATGAAGATTCTACCCAACACCATGCTACTGGGTGACTTCAACTATCCAAACATTGACTGGGAAAACTACTCAAGCTCAAACACCCTAGCCCAATGCTTCCTTGAGTTTATAAACTCAAACGCCCTTGAACAGCTGGTCACCACTCCCACAAGAGGTGACAACATACTGGACCTGGTCATCACCAACATGGGGAACCTATGTTCCTGAGGTAAACTCGTCATTGGTAAGATCAGATCACAAAGTAATCACACTGGACATCCACACCCCAACCCCCCCCCCCCCCCAGTCAAGGAAATCAAGGTAAAAAACTTCTCTAAAGCCAACTTCACACTCCTCAAGACCGAGGTGGGAAGTTTCAAAGCTCCCAATCAAATGGAAAATGATGACCCATCGGCAGAATCCTTTACAAGTGCATTCTATGAACACCTTCAAGAATGCATGGACCGAGCCATCCCAAGTAAAACCAAAACCAACTCCTCAAAAAAGAGGAAGCCAGTCTGGTGGACCCCGGCCATAAATAAACTTTACAACAGAAGGAGGAAACTCCTGCAAGATAGAACAAAATCCCAAAATAAGAAGGCATCTCTGATTAACATCAGTAAAAAACTGCGCTCCCTCATTAAATCATCCAAGGCCAACTTCGAAAGAAAAATAGCCAATGACTCTAAGGATAACCACAAGGCCTTCTTTAACTATGTCAAGAGTCTAGGGGCAAACTCTCAAATATGCTCCGAGCTAGTGCATAATGGCCATAAATACACTGAACCAACCGACATTGCCAACATCCTGGCTGACAGGTTCAGTGCAAACTTCACCCCCCCTACACCAAAGGGGCTAGCACCCATCCCAGAAGAATGTGGCGCTCCAGATATCTCAAGACACACAAGTAAAGACAGCCCTTGCAAAGGCCAAAAACACAGCATCAGTGGGACTAGATGCTATCCCAGGTTGTGTCTTACACGAGCTTCAAAATGAACTAACCCCCCATCTCAAATCACTATTCAAACTCAGCCTCTCTACAGGCTATGTACCCAAAGAATGGCGTACAGCAACAGTCGTACCATTCCACAAAGGTGGTGACACAACTGACCCTGGGAACTATTGCCCTATAAGCTTGACTAGCTTGGTCTGCAAAGCCATGGAATGCATTATCATGGAGCTCATTAACAGGGACATTGGAAACCTCCAGACACTGGACCCCACCCAGTTCGGCTTTGTTAAAGGCAGATCTTGCCTCCTGAACTTGGTTGACTTCTTCGAAACAGTCACTAAGGCCATAGATGAAGGGAAGGTGATCCACACAGCATATCTGGACCTCGCTAAGGTGTTCAACACCATCCCACACTCAGGAATCATAGACAAACTCACCAGCTTAAATATTAACCCCTATGTCACAAGATGGGTTGCCAATTGGCTTTCAGACAAAACCCACACGGTAAGAGTGGCAAGTACCATGTCTGACTCTAAACCAGTCACAAGCGGAGTCCCACAGGGCTCAGTCCTGGGACCCCTCCTGTTCGGTATATATTTCTCTGAAGTACAGGCAAAGGCGGAGGGACTGTGGCTAACCAAGTTCGCAGATGACTGTAAATTGGGTGCAATAATTGACTCTCCAGCTGACACAGACATCCTGCAAAGGGGTCTCACAGAGACAGACACCTGGTGTCAAAGTCACGGCCTCAAGCTAAATGCCAAAAAATGCATAGTAATCCCATTTGGGAAAAACAAAGTACCTACAAACTACCACATAGATGGGAATCCACTAAGTACAGAAGAGGTAATTAGGGACCTGGGTACCCAAGTAGATAGCATGCTCTCCTTTGATAACCACATAGCCAAAACTGTCAGGAAATCCTTCTATGTGGCACACCTGATCACAAAGAGTTTCTCATCCAGATCCAAGGAGGTGATTGTGCCCCTTTACTCCTCACTCATTAGGCCCATAATAGAGTACAATGCCCCATTTGGGATGTACCTCAGTAAACACCTGCAACAACTAGAAAGACTACAGAAGTACCTCACTAAGAGGATTAAGGGCCTTAAACAATTACCCTATGAAGCATGACTAAAAAAGCTCCAACTCTTCTCAGTCGCTTACCGTCTGCTCAGAGGTGACCTATGCCTGACCTATAGGGCCATGTCAAACCCTGAACTAATGGACATGCTTCACCTCAAGAAAATAAAATCCCTCAGAATCACTCATTCTAGTGACTTGAACCTATATACAACAACAAACAGGGCATGCTGGAGGGATAGATTCCTGTCCCAGTGACTCCCCTCACTCTGGAATAGAATCCCAATCCATATTCAGCAGAGTTCCTCTCTGACCCTTTTCAAGAGAAATCTTGATGAGTGGATGGGTAATCGTAAGTTCTACCCTGGGATCACTTCAGTTGCCCTGTTGACAGAGGCCCAGATTACTAATCTAATGGGGAGGTGAAAGCCATCACTCTGTGGCTAGGCTTATAAATGCCCATGGGCAGATAGCCTAGTACTTACCTATGAACCTATGAACCTATGAAGGTTATATCATCCATAATGAAGCATGGCAGCTTCATTTAGAGGAACAAGAGGTGTTTTGGCAAGTAAGAACGCCAGCTTATGTTCCCCAGGGCTTAACGAATATGCCTCTATTAAGTGTATTTTAAAGCTTAAGGCATTATTTAGATAATAAGTAAATGATAATAAAGACAAACATGATAAAAGATTTATGTGCTTCTAAATTGAGTAAGAAGTAAAGTTCACATAGGTTTAAGATACTTATATTTTTAATATACATACACATATACACAAAAACATAAAATACGAGTTGTTATACGTTTTGGTAGGAGAGTCATATGACTGCTCAATAATAAGGGATGAAGGTTTAATGTTGGTGTCATAGTTGTTTCTAACAGAATACACAGTAAAATTACAATTTTAAAGGGGTATATATATATATATATATATATATATATATATATATATATATATATATATATATATACACATCCACTTGCAGGATTCTCTGTGTGGTTGTTAAAGAAACACAATGACACCAATTTTGGCTCAAAAACTGCCCTTGTATTTATGCCATTACATTACATTAGGCATTTATAGGTCATAGAATAAATATGTGTTTTTATTATTAGTTAACATTCTTATGAACTTATTGTTTAGATGGAAAGATGTTGAATATATGGTATTATATGTATATATTTGTGTTTTCAACATTAGATCTAAGGTTTTTATATGTGATTCTTAGGCATTTTATAACCACGAGGTAGTGTGCCTTTTAATTTGAAGCATAGTAATGATTTAATCCCAGGACAAGGTTTTTAGTATTTTAACTAATTAAATAATTATATAATTATTAGATTAATTATGTTTTATATAAAAATAGAAGGTGTTTTTTATGTAAAATTGTCTGATGAAGTTGGGGTATTAGCCCCTTCGAAAGCGCTCACAATTAAAAGTCGTGTTTAACTGGCTAGTGCAAGTGTTACTACTTTCGTGACCACCCTGTTTGTGTTTGTTTAAGTTTTACTTATTGAATTCTTTAATACATATGCATGAACACACACACACACACACACAAACACACACACACACACACACACACACACACACACACACACACACACACACACACACACACACACACACACACACACACACATCATAATCATTTGCATGCATTACGGAATCATTCTCGGTGATGGTAGAATATTACTCATTGCTAAGTTTATACATGTCTCGGACACAAATTCTGTCTGGTCCATGTTCAGGTATGGCTTTAACAGAGAACATTTACAAGCAGATCATACAGGTTTCTATGCTGGAATCAGGATTAGCAAAAAAAAATGTAGCAGCATCACAATGCATGGTGTCTGTAAAATAAGTTACTGGTTTAAAAAAATGAACACTAAGAAAATAATACTTACTGTTTTGAAGGCCCATATGTGTAAAAATGGCAAAAGGAATCATTACCGCAAGTTGACTGGCATGTTTGAAAGTCAGAGGTAGTAATAATGCTGTAGTTGTTACCTTCAAAACTGATATTCCTATATATGGTTTCTGCACATACTGAAATAAAAGTAAAGGGATATAATATATTACAATCATCTTAAAAAGTGTAAACTGTACCATAGTTCTCTTATATAAGGAAACAGTTGCACTGGAGATTAATGCAATAAGATGCACATTCACATGTTTCCACAATCAGACGCACATGGGTTTAATTACCATATTCGCCATTTCTTACTCAACACAAACATTTCATTATCATCTCATTATCTAGGTTTTTAAGCTGGGTTTTCTGGCGCAGGGTCAATGCCCAACGTTTGCTATTAGCAAGCCCTTGTTCAAATAAGTAGTTAACATGCTGCCATCTGTCTTAATTCAAGGACAGCCTGATAAGTCTTAGGGTATACATTATATGGTACTTTTAACAATAGCCCATAAATAGTGCCATTTGACTGGCCAAACATTTTAGTAGTGGTGAGCTACAGTTCCACAGCAAAAAAGCCCATTGCGTGGGCACCTAAAACCACTCACATTTACTGCCTATGATAAAACTTTGGTGGCAGGGTCATGAAAATAGATTTAAGAAATCTTAAATACCTCTCATTCCACATGAATTAAAATAAACTAGAATCTGTTATTCTGGTTAAAAAATGTACTCCCTATGGTTAAATACCCCAACATTTATGGCATGAATTAGCAACCAGCCTTTAAATGCAGAGGGACAGGCATAGCCAGCTTTAGGCACTAGCAAACCCTGTGGTCTCTGGGGGCCCCCAACCACAGCAGGTTATCTTATTTTGATATTTTGTAACATGTCTGTTAAACCAATAAAAGCTAATAAAGCGATCTTGTGTACCCAGTGAACCAGATGGATTGTAATAACTGTTATATATTTCTCTTTTAAAATTCAAGGGTGTCTCTGGTAACAGTAGCACTGTTTTGTCTAGTAACAGGCTTCACAATTCCATTAAAAATTTTAGCACTGACATAGTACTCCTAGATTAGTTAAATCCTGCTGGTAGACATTGTGTCCACTAAAATTAACAGAGCCGGCTTTAGGTATTTGTGCTGAAATTTTTATTTTTGTTCTAAGGCAAAGTTGGTGGCTTTTGCAGTTGCCCGCCCCTACTGTAAATTTGATCTGGTGCACTCTTCCCAGTCCCATCTCATTAGCTCATTCTACCTAATACAGAGATAATTTCGGAAGGTCAAACCCCTTAGTCCCTTAACCTTGAATTATCTTCTGTTCCTCCTCTCTCCATTTCCACTTTATAATCAAAAAAAAAAGAAAAAAAAAACTTTATTCAGCTGCTTATATTTTTCTGTATTTGTGTTTCTTCCTATTACTCTCTTACTTCATCTTGCTTTTTCCTGCTACTTGCTGCTTGTTCTCTAAAGTGTTCAACTGCATCTTTTCGGTTGCAGTTCCTACTGCTTGCTTATAGCCTGTCTAAATTGTGTTATTCTAAGCCTCTTAGTTTTGGTTTAAGCACTTGGGCTTTAGGCCCACCCCTTAGCTCTCCCTGGCCTTTCTCCGACAGATTCTGACGAACATGGATGGACAATTTCCTACAGTTACTCCTGTCAGTCTGGTTGATATGGGCATCCTGAGAGTGTAGCAACTGCCTCATGTGCACAGACAACCATCTACTACTACCACCTCGGAACGCAATTTGTGAGAGATGCAATTACATTAGGAACCTAGAGTCCATGCTTTCTCCCTCTCAAGCCAGTATATTTGGCACCGAGAAGGTTGTCAACACAATCACTATACCTCAAACACCACCCACACCTACACAACACACACCCACATATGCGGAGGTCCTCAACATAAACATACCCCAACAAAAGAGACCTCCGAGGCAAAAATACACGCAATTTCCGCAGCCAGCCACACCACACACCATGCATAGTCCACACACCTGTGTCTCAAAGCCACTTAGGCTTAATCTTAAACCCAACATATTAGTCAAAGGAGACTCCATTATAAGACACATAGATGTGCCTCTCGCCAGGCTGGATAAGGAGAAAGCCACGGTTAGTTGTCTGTCAGGTGCCAGAATCCACCATATCATATATGCACTCAAGTGTCTCAACAACAGGTACTGTTATGACTGTCATAGTCCATGTTGGCATGAATGACTTGAGACGTACCTGGACTACAGTATATGAAGAGAGACATGATTGAGCTTGCTGATTATGTGTCTGAGGCAGGTATGTCCCTAGCCATAAGCAGCATTCTACCATTACCAAGAATGATGCCTCAATACAAACAGAAAATGATTGACTTTAACAACTGGCTTAGTCATTGCAGGGGGATCCAGTACCTGACAGCCTGGGAAGATATGATCAACAGACCATGATGCTTTGCTAGAGATGGCCTGCATCTGTCTCACCTGGGCTTCAGGCTTCTGGAAAAGGCTCTTGCCTCCCCTATAGTGTACATACACTTTTTTTAGGAAAAGTGATGATGTTAAAACTACCAACATTAAAAAAAATTCAACAAAACACAAATTAAAGGTCATGTTGCTAAATTCTAGGAGTCTAAACATGAAACTGTACTCATTGCAAGTATTCTTAACCCTGGAAAATGCTGACATCTGTGCAGTCACAAAAACCTGGTTCAAAGCTGCAGAGAGCACCCCAGCCTTACCTGGTTACTCATCCTATCATACATTCAGACCCCAAACTGTGGGCAGTAAAGCCAAAGGAGGTGGAGTTTCAATATACATTAAAGACATACACACCTCCAGGCTGGTCAAACAGCATGACACACAGGAGACACTCCAAATGCAGTTAACCATTGATAAGACCACTATTCAAACCATAGCTAGCTACTGGTCCCCAAGTGACCCGTTGAAGCCTTTAATGCATACACTATGCTCTCACCTGAAATGTACATTTTGTACATATTGTAAATAATGATACTACTCCTGAGTATCTTGTTGTTCTACATAATTGTTTTTTCTACTTCATTGTTTCTCTTATCTTGTATGCCAGTTTTATTGTTATCTAAAGCATGTATGTACACTGTTATTTCTTTGGAGCTTTTCTCCCCAGGACTCCACTGAAAAAGGACACATTATGTCCAGTTGGACTTATCCTGGTAAAATAAATGTTAAATAAATAAATAAAATAAAGATGCCCAGTCTGCCTGTCTGGACCTGTTTGAATCTATCAAGACTCAACTCTTTACAATTATCCTGGGTGACTTTATCTACCCAAACATAGATTGGAAGACCTACTCATGCCAGAACACAAATCACCAGAGATTCCTCAATTTTGTCAATGCAAATGCCTTGGAACAGCTAGTCAATATCCCCACAAGAGGTAATAATATCTTGGAGTTGGTATTAACCAACATGAGTAACCACTGCAGCATGCCTACAGTATCATCCTCTCTGGTAAGATCCGACCATAAAGCGGTCATTTTCGAAGTCACCATCTCCCCCAACCCCCCTCTAGCTAGGATCAGACATAAAAACTTCTCCAAAGCTGATTACAGCCTCCTGAGGGATGATATAAACAGCTTCACAGCCCCCTCCCCCTCTTAGGAACTGCCACAAATATCCAAAATTACACCAAAGCACTATACAAACATTTATATAGATGCATGGAAACTGGAATACCCAACAGGATTAAATCATCCTCCGCAAAGAAGAATAAACCTGTCTGGTGGACATCTGCAATAAATAAACACTATAACAAAAGAAATAAATTGCTGTCCAAGACCAAGAAGGAGCAGGTGCCCAATTGGAAGCAATGTCTCCTTAGCCTGAACAAGCAAATAAGAGCACTAGTGAAATCCTCCAAAGCAAACTTTGAGTCCAAACTGGCCACATCTACTAGAGACAATCATAAGGCCTTCACATATGTTCACAACCTCAAAGGAAGCACCCAGATCTGTTCAGAAATGGTGGTCAAGGACACCACATATACAAATGCCATAGATATAGCAAACTGGCTGGCTGACAGATTCAGTGAAAACTTCAACCCTCTGTCCCCCACATCAGTAAATCAGGACATCCCCAGTACCTGCCCCTTCCACTTATATCTAGGGAACAGGTCATCACTGGTCTCTCAAAGGCAAAAAATACAGCCTCCATGGTACCCGATAACATCCCAGGCTGCATCCTACATGAACTCAGGGAGGAACTTGCAGCACCATTAGGTGCCTTATTCATCCAAAGCCTAAGTACCGGCTTCATCCCAGCTGAGTGGACTGTCATTCCTTTGCACAAAAGTGGAGCATCCACCGATCTGGAAAATTATAGACCCATCAGCCTAACTAGCCTGATCTACAAGGCCATGGAATGGATTATCGTGGACCTCGTTAACAAGGACATTGGCAACCTCCAAACACTCAAACTCACACAGTTTGGCTTTGTCAAGGGGAGGTCATGTCTGTTAAATTTGTTCAACTTCTTTGAGACAGTCACCAAAGCCATGGACGAGGGAAAGATGGTGCACACCACCTACCTTGACCTGACCAAAGCCTTCGGCACTATTCCTCACTCGGGCATAATAGATAAACTCTCTCAGCTAGGCATCATTCCATATGTTACCAGATGGGTAGCAAACTGGCTCACTAATAGAACCCACCTAGTCATAATAGGGGAAGCCAACTCAAGCAGTAGACCTGCAACAAGCGGCATACTCCAGTGTTCAGTCTTGGGGCCTCTGTTATTTGGGATATACTTTTTTGAGGTGCAGGCCAAACCAGAGGGCTATGGCTGACCAAGTTTGCAGATGAGTGCAAGCTGGGCTCTGTCATCAATTTCCCTAGTGATATGGACATCCCCCAAGAGGGTCTCACTCAGACCAATGACTGGTGCCAGAAACATGGCCTCAAGCTGAATACCAAAAAATGCATCATAATTCCCTTTGAGGAGAGTGATATCTCCACAAATTATCACATTAATAACACTGTCCTATGCATGCAATCGGTCGAGTGGGATTTGGATACCCAGGTTGATAGCAACCTGAATTTTGACCACCATGTTTTTTTCCATTGTACTGAAAGCCTTCTACATGGCCCACCTCTTAAGTAAGGGTATCTCATCCAGGGGCAAGGAGGTTATAACATCCCTGTATTCTTCCCTTATAAATTCCATTATTGAATATAATTCCCCTTTCGGCATGTACCTCACAAAGCACATGCAGCAGCTGGAGAGACCACAGAGGTTCCTCACCAGGAGAATCCAGGGCCCCAAACATCTACCATACACAGATAGGCTTAAAGACCTTTGTCTCTACTCAGTTTCATGCAGATTCCTCAGAGGTGACCTCTGTCTGCCATACAAGGCGATCATGGACCCTGCCTTGATGGGACTGCTGCATATGCACAAGTCAAGCTCAACTCAGGTAACACGCACATGCAGCCTCTACCTAGTTTGTGACATCAAGAGCACTTGTTGGCAGAACAGATTTCTGTCCCATAGACTCCCACATCTGTGGAATAGACTCCATCTCCATATCAAGCAGAGTACCTCTTTACCCCTTTTTAAGCGCAACCGGGATAATTGGATGGGAAACATAAAATACACTCCTGGGATTCCACCATGTCCCTGCTGGACAGGGGCATCGGGTGCTGACTTGTCTAAACATGGGCTAAACTCTTGGCTAGGCTTCTAAGAGCATCAGGGCCAATAGCCTAGTAACTTCCTATGATTCTATAATAGCAGAATAAAAGCTCAAAATCAGAAGCACTTTTTAAATATTAATCTAATTCAATTAAAAGTAAATAGAAGAATGCATTTTCCATCAATGTGCATTTTTAGGTTCATAGGTTCATAGGTGTATACTAGGCTAATGGCCCTGGAGCCTTTACAAGCCTAGCTCATAGAAGTGCCCTGGCATTGTGCTGCCCGACGTTAGTTCCCAGTGCCTCTATCAAACAGAGTCACTGGAGTGATCCCCGGGGTGAACTTTCTATTTCCCATCCACTCATCAAGATTTCTCTTGAAGAGGGCCAGTGAGGTGCTCTGCTTGACATGTATAGGAAGTCTATTCCAGAGCATGAGCAGTCTCTGGGGTATGAACCTGTCTCTCCAGCATCCTCTGTTGATTGTGGTAATGTGATTGAGGTCTCTGGAGCATGTGGTGAGAAGGGATTGGGATTTCTTTAGATGTAGCATTTATAACAGAGCTGGGCCAGACATGGCTTTCAAGTCAAGCAGAGATCACCTCTTAGTTGATATGAGACAGAGAATAGCTGCAGTTTTTTGAGTCTGTCCATGTAGAACATGTGTTTAAGGCCTAGGATCCTCTTCCTGAGGTACTTTTGTGGCCTCTCCAGCTCTTGCAGGTGTCTAGTGAGGTACATGCCAAATGGGACATTATACTCTATGACTGGTCTAATGAGGGAAGAGAAGAGAGAAATGATGACCGCTTTCTTCCTGGATGCAATACCCTTGGTAATGAGATGTGCCACATAGAAGGACTTTCTGACCACAGTGGCAATGTGGTGGTAGAAGGAGAGGTTGCTGTCAACCTGTATCTCCAGATCTCTTATAATGCCTTCAGTGTTCAGTGGGTTCCCATTGATGTGGTAATTAGTGGGAACTGAGTTTTTCCCAAAGGGGATGACTACGCATTTTTTGGTATTAAGCCTAAGGCCATGGTTTCAACACCAGTCATTGGTCTCAGTGAGGCCTTTCTGTAGGATGTCTGCATCACTTGGGGAGTTAATAATGGCTCCCAGCTTGCAGTTGTCTGTGAACTTGGTCTGCCAGAGTCCCTCCGTGTTGGCCTGGACTTCTGAGAAGTAGATGCCAAACAGGAGAGGACCCAGGACCGATCCCTGTGGCACTCCACTCGTGACTGGTCAGCAGTCTGACTTGGAGTCCGCTACTTTTACACAGTGGGTTCTATCTGTGAGCCAATTTGCAACCCACCTAACGATACAGAGGTTGATGCCTAGTTTGGTGAGTTTATCAATAATTTCTGACTCAAGGTAGGCTGTATTTTGGACAATAAGAAATATGAAACTCTAATGTCTATATTTATTGACTGCAATCCTGAATTGTTATTTGCTAAAATAAGTGCAGAACTAGTTTTTCTATTACTTGTGTTTGTGTGTGTGTGTAACTAGTATTGTTATGGCTTATGCCATGCACTAGTGTGTGTCTGTGTGTGTCTGTGTGTGTCTGTGTGTGTGTGTGTGTGTGTGTGTGTGCGTGTGTGTGTGTGTGTCTGTGTGTGTCTGTGTGTGTCTGTGTGTAAAACTAGTATTGCTATGGCTTATGCCATGCATGAGTGTGTGTGTGTGTGTGTGTATGTGTGTGTAACTAGTATTGCTATGGCTTATGCCATACACGAGTGTGTGTGTGTGTGTGTGTGTGTGTGTGTGTGTGTGTGTGTGTGTGTGTGTGTGTGTAACTAGTATTGCTATGGCTTATGCCATGCATGAATGTGTGTGTGTGTGTGTGTGTGTGTGTGTGTGTGTGTGTGTGTGTGTATGTAAGAATGACATTGATTTTTACATGTGCACATGGCCAATAGTATAGAGTCATATACATTACTCTTCTGGCTAGCAGTAGAGAATGCATTTAAAAAGTTATTATATTTCATATAATATATCACAGAACATTCAGACACAGAATCTTCCAGGAGTCTAGTGGCCCCCACACTCCCTACTGTGTAAATGGATTTTGATGTGGACTTAGTGATGGCCTCTGACCTTAACCACACCCATTCTAAAACCAGCCCTGGTCAGATGTGTGTGTACAGAAGGTTTATGTAGGTTATATGGGGGACTGGGGATCGTGTGGTCATTACTTCATTAATTTTCATTACAGTCAAACCTTTGAGGTATGCAAAGGAGGTCATTATAGCTTGTGTTTGGGCTGGGGTGTAGTGTGGTCATTGTTTCTTTCACTTTTCTTACAGAATTCAGAGGTGTTCAAAGATGGTTACTATACCTTGTGTAGGGGCAGTGCACTGTCTATGACAGCTAAGTGGAATACATCATGGTAATTATTTTTCACTTTCCTCACAATCACACATCAGGCAACAGGTGGCTGCCTTTAGGGGTTAGGGGTGAGAAGTGAGAAGGCATGCTATATATCTGTATGACAGCAGTCACTTGAAACACGTCTGTGGTCATTTTAACCTCTGTTTTCACCCCAGTATAACATCAGAGGGATGCACAGGTAGTGATTGTTTTTTGGAGGGTAAGAGAGGCAGTCCATATTCCCCAACAGGATATCTGTAGCCACACAACAATTGGCTTGATGGTTTATTGTGAGCAACTATTTTGTCAGCTTTGAGCATTAAGCCTTTGGCACATCTTAGATCTTCCTTGGAAGACAAAAACGAAGTATCTTATTTTCTTTTTAATTGACTCTCAAATAGAATACTAATCACAACTAAGTTCTGAGTGAAGCAGGATTTATCCCCAACTGGAAAAATGTACCCACTTAAACTCCAACCTCCTGGATAAACTGTGTAGGCTATGGGTAAATATTGCTTCACCTACAGTGTGGTCTCCCTAAATGTGCTGAAAAGAAATGCACATATATGTACATGTGTGAGTGAGGGGAGGACGGGTGTGGGTGGGTGTGTGCATGTGTGTTGTGTGCATGTGTGTGTGTTTGAGCATGAGTGTGTATGTGTGTGAGCACGAGTGTGTGAGCGAGTGTGTGAGCGAGTGTGTGTGTGTGTGTGTGTGCGTGTGTGTATACGTATGGGGATGTGGTTGTGGTCATGGTAAGTAGAACAGCATGTTAATGCCAAAGCTATTGGATATACCAAAAGTTTTGGCATTAGGGGTCAGAGTACATATGTGGGTGTTTGTGGGTTAGAGTAAGGGCTAGGGAAGGGGATCGATTCAGTGTTGTGAATGTGTGCTGGTGTATAAGAAGGGGATCGATTTAGTGTTGTGAATGTGTGCTGGTGTATAAGAAGGGGATGGATTCAGTGTTGTGAATGTGTGCTGGTGTATAAGAAGGGGATCGATTCAATGTTGTGAATGTGTGCTAGTGTATAAGAAGGGGATCGATTCAGTGTTCTGAATGTGTGCTGGTGTATAAGAAGGGGATGGATTCAGTGTTGTGAATGTGTGCTGGTGTATAAGAAGGGGATCGATTCAGTGTTGTGAATGTGTGCTGGTGTATAAGAAGGGGATCGATTCAGTGTTGTGAATGTGTACTGGTGTATAAGAAGGGGATCGATTCAGTGTTCTGAATGTGTGCTGGTGTATAAGAAGGGGATCGATGCAGTGTTGTGAATGTGTGCTGGTGCATAAGAAGGGGATCGATTTAGTATTATGAATATGTGCTGGTGTATAAGAAGTGTGTGTCTCTTGCTTTAGAGGCTGTGTTAGGGTGTAGGTTTTTCATACGATAATCTGTGGAGCTAGGTTAGGGGCAGGTATAGCATTAACAAACAGTAGTAAGGGGGCACATTTAAAAGTGGGTTTTACAAATAATTAAGATTTTTGACAAAACTTAGTCAGTTTGCAGTGAAACCCTCTTCTTCTGATAAGAAGGTGTGTATAATGAAATCAGGTAAGTGATTGTTTTTTCTTAAAGAATATCAGTAACAACAGTCAAAATAAAAGACTCCTTAAAGACACAAGACTTTTTATAAGAAAGCTGATCATAATGTGGTGTTGAGCGTCTACAGAAATATCCATTTTATATTGCTGGATATATTGAATGATAGTCAATTAATTATGAAACGATTTTTAAATGAGGACTTTTCTTGTATTTTATTGTTATTCAGTATACAGAAAATTCAAAGGTATGCTGAAACCCCCCTCCCCATTTGACTTTTTGTAACTACTGGCAATTCAAATAAACATTTGTTATATTTGTGGACAACTACATTCAAGGGTTTTATTTCCACGGTCTGTGGTCATATCAAGGATGGCTTTTTTAAGCAATGGAAAAATAAGTGTTTAATGATATTTTTTAATGTTCTAGCTGATGCTACTGAATTATATACTTTAATTCAACAATACTTGGTCTTAACACTTTCAGGTTGCTTTGAGTAAAATGTATTTAACCAATAATATTGATAATTTATGTCTACTGAACATCATTTAAAATAAATAATTATTTTTTGAGAAGGATTACTATGTTTTAAATGTACTGTGTTTAGAAAACACATGGCTCACTAACACAATGGGCACTCACAGTTTATTAATTCAGATAACAATAAGAGTCAAGCAGTTAGAATTTCAAAATTAGTTTCAGGTGGCAAAGTGTTTAAACAAGAAATTAAGATTTATTTTTACAAAGAGATCGCAGCAATGCTTTGCATGTTGACACAATTTTTAAAGAAATGACAAAAAAGCCAAGAAAAAAGAAGCAGACCAGTGTATAAACCTATTTTGAGTAACATTGGACTCATGGAAAACATATGTTCAGTCAATAATACAGATGGAAGGGCAATTACTATGGCTGTGGATTATATTGCTGATAGTTAAAAAATGAAAAATAGTCATTGATAATTGGAAAATTATAAACATTTATCATGAATTATTTAAGGTAAGAAACCTCAGAACTTGAAACTTATGTTTAAGCATCAAGAAAAGGATTTTAGAGGATTTCAGACATAAAAGCTTTATAGTACATTACAATGCAATTTGTGCAACAAAATAGATTTAGAGAACAGTTTTTGTATGCATATTCCTGGTTACGTAAGAACTGCAGGTACAGAAATATATTAAAATTAGTTTTAGCAGGTGCTGTTTATGCTGCAAAATATGGTACCTGTGATGTATTGTATATAGGAAAAAACACACACAGGTTAAATCAGAGATGCATTTATGCACATAAAACAAACAAAAATGAATGAAAATTGTTTGTATAGGCATAGTACTGTTTATCCTCAATTCAGAAAATGCACCTTTTCTGATTTAGATCATGTACGTATCTTTAGATGAATGGGACAGTGGCTTTAATTAACTGCTTGTAAAAAGAAAGTTAGAATAGCAACATGAACTTAATACTGGAGTTCACCCTGGTATTTTTAGTACGTGTCTTTTAAATCTGAATCATATATCGGAAACAAAAGTAGTAACATTGGATATTTGTTATTTTTATCATGTTTGAAAACAGGTATTTGCTGGTTTTTGAATTGGGTTTATATTGAAAAATTTAAATAAATTAAAACCTAAACTAATGATTTCACTTGCTGTTGCATTTTTTTTTTTTTTTTTTTTTTTTTTTTTTTTAGTGGTCATTAATTGCTGTCATATACATATAAAATCTGGAAAACATAAAGGCTTGGAGTGTGATGAATGAGATATCATGCTCTCCATGACAAGATTTCAAGTCCTTTGTGGATGACATTCCTTCTAAACTGTGATCACAAAACAATTAAATCACTAAACTGCAAACACCATTTATCATTAAACAGCTGAAGAAAAAAAAGCATTACTGCAGAAGAGGCTTGTCCCCTCCCAATATCCCCAAAATAGGGGGCTGCATTATTATGCCTCTGTTACCTATATATAACAACTCCAATGTTATAGAATCTATGCAAAGTAGAAGTCTCCATGGCATTGTGACCTCAGTCTCTCTGGGAAAAGCCTAGAGTTGCCCATTAATGATTGTTAATATCGGACTCGTAATTAGTGTCTTGAAAACAAGAGTTGTTCCCTATATACTCTACTGTGCGTTTACGGAATAAGTGCCTTTATAACTGATGAAGCAAGGAGTCATGAAATAGGGTTTCCTAATCCTACACTAGGCCTCTACACACTGAATTTATGATATGTTCAAATTTTTCTTTTCACATTGTTGTTTAAAATATATTTCAATGGAATACAATAATTGCACATTCTAAATTGAGTAAGTCTTACATAGTTTTCATAGGTTTTGTGGATAAGCTGTCTTGTGGGAGGTTTTCTACTATACCTTTGAGTTAATTTTAATCATTCCTAAAGTGTCAGGTGAAATTTAGCAGCGTATTAAGGGTTATATTCATATATGTCAGGGATCCATATTAAAATAACTGATCCTCATAAAAGTGCAGTGCAAACTACGATGAGCAAAGAACTGAAACCACAGCTAAGTACACCCCCAGTTGGTTAAAAGATTGTGCCTTCTCTAAGTTGTGTAGTACACAACGAAACCATACACAAATAAAAAGTAATAAAAGACCACATTTCTTAGCATCTAATTAAAAATAACACACCGTGTACCATCTAACTACTAAACATACTAGCTCAAGATACACAAACAAATGCACACACACACACACACACACACACACACACACACACACACACACACACACATGAAAAAGGAGAAAAATATGCATTATATCTCCATGACTTATTAACTCCATAATCACACAATGTTGGAGAAAGTATACAGACAGAAAGGCAAGAGACTGCATTTGATGACATAGCACATTTCATCAAACATTTCCATGTGATAAATCAGATGTCAACAAGATATTTATTAAAAGCTACTATGTTTTATTTATTTATTTATTTTACATTTGTTTACCGGGATAGTCCAACTGGATACATGTCCATTTTCAGCGGAGGCCCGGGGAGAAAAGTGCCATATAGACAGATTTATATAGATTACACATAAGTTAGCAAACAATTATAAAAACAAAGTGATTATATACAATGGGATAGTAGTGTTCCCTAGTAGGGACTCACAATTCTCATGGACAGACAATTAAAAGTAAGAGACATCAGACATCAGACTGGAAGCAGAGCTTGGTGATGTAGTTACAAGTTATGATAATTGCAGAATATGCTTTTAGTTTATAACTTAATCAGGGTTGATACATGGGCATAGTCAATTCACTTTGAAATACTGTTTGAGGTTTTTTTTGAAGAGACTTTTGGAGGATTGTAGGGTTATATAGTTTGGCAACAAATTCCAGGTTTTGCCAATTATGTGAGATAATAAGTAGCAATTAATTTAAATTCTCCTTTTTATTGTTTAATCTTATTTAGTCTAATATAGTTCTGACTGGTTAGATGCAAATGTGGTATTCTTTTATTTTGTTTAAAGTTTCTTTTACTTTATATAAATTTTAATTACTTAGATGAAGCTGTTTTTGTGTTTTTTCAGTGTGCATATCATATATGTTGTGTATGCAGAATGTGTGTGTTTTTTTTCTTTTTTTTGTAAGTGTGAATAGTGCTGAATTATGATTGGTATAGTAGTTTGAATGGATAATGACACACATATAGTGGAAATAAATAAAAATATCTAGATTCTGCACTTGATAAAATATATGCATCGCCAACACCTTTACTAGCGTATGTTCTTCATAGGTTCATACATTCATAGGAGGTTATTAGGCTAATAGCCCTAGGGCCTTTACAAGCCTAGCCAGGGGAATTAGGAGAGATAGTTAACTTGATAGATAGACAGATAGATAAAATGATAGATAGCCAGCCAGACAAGCAGGCAGAAAAGCAGGCAGACTAACAGATTGATTTAAATAGAATCTCCTACATGTGTCTAAGGTATGGCCAGGTGACATACATTTCATAGTGCAAACCTCAACAAAACTGAAACGCAAATACTATAAAATATGAGGTTTAGCACTGCCAGTAATGCTACAGCCTACTGTTCTGGATTTAGTGTTGGTAGTTTAGTCACACTTCGCAGGAAGGGAATTATGAGGGGCTTCTGCCATTAGACCTCCAGACTTTAATGTTACATTTCTGAGAATGCATAAGAATGCAGAAAGGGGCTGACATTTTCACTGTATCAGCTCTTCTCACTGTACATGTATGACCTTCATATTAAAATAGTTTGTCTTGGTGGACATAGACTACGATGTTTAAACAGACTATGATGTTCCTTGCATTGCTGGAGCTGGGCGTGTTGCCCCTTGCAGACAGCACTCTTCAAGAAGAATCTTGATAAGTGGATGGGAAATAGGAAATACACCCCGGGGATCACTTCTGTGGCTCTGCTCAACAGGGGCACAGGAAAATAACTTTCTTGGGTGGTGTAAGCCAGGGAACCTTGTTGACTAGGCTTACTTAGGCCCTTGGGCCGATAGCCTAGTACCTACCTATTAAATGTCTAATTGCAGTTATGGTTATCTACTCCATTTTTGTTTCTGTTTTACTTCTCAGGCTATTATAAAACAATTATCTGCTTCAGTAGACTATACAACTGGCAACTTTTGCATAATCATCAGGTGTGAGTCAATAAAATCTGCTTTGACTGCCCTAAATAGATTTTGTACATTTACTATTCCCTGCATTAATCACAACTGAAAATCTTGAAGTCATTCATCTTTGAGATTAAGTCACTTTCATTTTTACTTATTTTTTTATTTTATTTATTTACTTTGTAAGTTGAGGTAGAACACTAATCCCAATGGATCTTCTTTCAGGTTTAGTCTTGTGTAGAATTTGTGCGTCTGTGTCCATACTAATGTTCACTGGGTGGTCAGGTTTCTTTCCACTTTCTAAAGGCTTCTTATCTACATATGAAAAAGCCAACACAATACTATTCATGCCAAAGAATTTGAATTTATTTGAAATTTTATAACTCCCCTTCCAGATCAGTGTCCTAATCTATGCCCCCCCCATGCACCCTCTTTGTAGCTACCTCACTTACTTCACTTGAATTTTGTGTTCAGGTAAGGTATGGCAGCTGCTTACCTGAGCTGGTATTCAGGACATAGTGAGGACGGATGCCCATGCAAGCTGTAAGACTCCCAAGACCCAGACTTTAAGAAATTGTTTTTTGAAAGCCTGGGACTCAAGCACTTGTATAAGAAGCAAAATAATCATTAATGATGACCAAATGAACAGTCTTAAGACATCAAACACATACAGATGAAAGAATTTACAAAGCTTGCTCTTACATTTGGAAAAGGTATAAAGGATGCTAAATGGCACAGTTGTGGTAATGGGTAAGGTCTTTGCCGCTCATGCACAAGGTACAGGGTTCAAACCTGACCTCTATCAATGCCAGAGTTGAGTTTGTATGTTTTCCAGTTGCCGTGATGACTTCTTTTCTTTCTACCTCCCAAAAATATACTAGCTGTTGTTACATCAATCTCGTCCAAGAATGGAGTTGCAGGCAGCAACACAGACTCTAAATGATGCCTATGAGGGGAAGAGTCACCTAGACCAACTGATTTGGGTATTGACTGTGGTTCACAGTATCTTCTAGACTGAAAAATATGGATCATAGACTGTGTACCATGTCAGGGTTAGCTGCTTAATGATGTAAAAACCAGCTCTTGTTTATTTGGTTGTGTTGACTAATATCAGTAAAAATGGGCATGAATATTACCTGGTGATAATTGAGTTGAGGACTCAGCCTACTCCAGTTTATGCTAAGGACTCATGCTAATGGTGGGAAGAATCTATTGTCCAGTGTGTGCCTGCCATAAAGTACATCAGCCCTGGATCAATAAGCTATTGGCTGGCTGGTGTCAAATTGCCCAGCTTGGTTTATCTGAGATAGCTCTGTTGAGCAAAAGCTGTGTGCCAAACCAATTAACCTGTAAACATGAATTAAGAATTGCTACACTTAACTATAGACTTACTGACAGGAATAAGATAGGAAGTAGATGACCATGATGCTAGGATGGACACTGGACATCCTCTGTATACAGGAGGCTACTCAGGGGGAAGGATGGACTAAAAGTGGTGTAAGAATTGCAGTGAGGAACAGGGACAGACTCATGGCACTCAGGCTCCAGTGTAATGATAGGGTACTATTCCTGAGCTCAGCCTAGGCCCCACTGTAGGGCGGTGAAAGTCAGCAAAATAGTGCATTCAAATAGCAGTTGAAGCACCTAGATAAAGTAGGACACCGGGAATTGGTGTTAATAATGGGTGACTTGAAGGCAGATATTGGGACAGACAAAGCAGGATATGAGGAAGTGCCTTGGCCTACATGGGTGGGACAACAGGAGTAAAGAAGGAGATGTCATTTTAGACTTCTGTCTGGCAAAGGGCTTGATAGTGGTGAACACACAGTCCAACAAGAGAGACTTTCACAAGATCACATACCAAAGTGGCTAACATGCAACACAGGTAGACTTTCTATCACTGAGGTAAGAATCAGTGATTGCAAAGTCATCCCTGGTAGAACAGTCATGCCAAAGCACAAACCACTGGTTGCCACAATCAGCTGCATGTAATTTCCAGAGAAGGCTCTAGGGTCAACAGAGACTAAGCTGAAAATCCGGAATTTGACTGGAGAGAAATCATGGCAATTCAAGGGATTATTCAGGACTCCAGCTCCTCAGGAAGAAGAGGAATAGATGAAGTTGACGAAGAATGGCAGCACCTTAAAACAGCATGTTTGAGGACTGCAGACCAGATATGAGGCCCAGCCAGGCATGGAAGTAATATAGATATAGCTAGAGGTGGAATGCAGAAGTCCAGGAAGCCATAAAAAGAAGGAAGGAGTGCAGAAAAAAGTGGGAGATAGAAAATATGAACCAGGCTAAGAAGGAATACTGGCTGGCTAACAAAGAGACTGAGAAAGGAAAAGGCATCTGAGCATGTAGTTGGAGGCTAGATGAAGACAGTGCTGGCAGTGTAAAAAGCTTGAAGGTTAAGGAGCACAACTGCATGAAGATACATGCTGCTACTGGGAGGTAGTTTGGTTTCCGTAATCTAGTATAGGGGTATTCTATAAATAACACGCTGAAGCAGCAGATTTTAGTAGTTTGTAGGATGTGTCTGAAATTTTGTGCAATGTAATGCTAAAATGGGCAAGCAGTACTCTAACAGTGGCCTCAGCATCTGTATTCCACTCAGTCATCTTGCTTCTGGTGGTAGCAGGTGTACATTTTTGAAGGTAAGCTTGTATTTGTACAGTATTTAGTCTGCTGTGTTTCCTCTATGAAGGTTAAATGCAAGTTACTGTTTCATTGGGAGACCTACATACCTTTTACGGGTTATTGTTGGGATAACGGTCCTTAGTAGAGGTCCCATTTCACTATTTTGATGGTTGGGTGGTCATTGGTGGGTACTATATATCACCGCTGTTAATGTTTTACTGTTGCTAACCAAACCTCAGTCCCTGACCCTGTTCAAGACAAGATTAAAGTCCTTTTGTTGGTCGTGTCGGAGTTTAGCAGGTTGGGGGTTTAGCTTTATATGAGATCTATTTAGAGCGTGCAGCTGATTTTATAACTGAAGAAGAAAATGATGGCTGTTTGAAAAGGAAAATGATAAACAAGTTCAAAGTATTAAGTAAAGTGGAACAGAAAAAAGAAAGAAAATCAAACTTATGTACAAAAATAGTGTAGAGTATTAAAGAGGGGGTAAAAAAGATACAGAAACCGCAGGACATGACTAAAATGTACAAAAAAGGGAAGTTAGGACGGCATGAAATGCAAACATGTTGTATACAAGAAAACATGAAATATGTATGAAAAAAAGCATTGCTTACAATGTGACAAACATCGTATATAAAGACCAAAAAGCATTGCTTACAATGTGACAAACATCGTATATAAAGACCAAAAAGCATTGCTTACAATGTAACCAACATTATATATAAAGACCAAAAAGCATTGCTTACAATGTAACAAACATCATATATAAAGACCAAAAAGCATTGCTTACAATGTAACAAACATCACATATAAAGACCAAAAAGCATTGCTTACAATGTAACAAACATCATATATAAAGACCAAAAAGCATTGCTTACAATGTAACAAACATCATATAAAAAGCATTGCTTACAATGTAACAAACATCGTATATAAAGACCAATATATGAACACATCTATGCTGTTAGCCATCAAAAGACCGATAACGCATTAGCCAAACACATTTTGAGTTTCCCCGATCATTATTTTAAATTTTTGATCATTGATGGATTAAAAATTAATCCTAGAGGAGGACCTTATTCATTAAAGTTGCTTGAACTGGAATTAAAATGGCAAATTAAATTGAACGCAGGTAATTATCCAGGTTTAAATGAAGCTTCTTCAATAGGAATGTTATTGAAATTGAAGAGTTTGGTGAGATAGTTTAGAGTGATTTAATATTAAAATTTAAACCAGTTCATGAAATTCTTATATCATATAATTTATAAATTATTTTGAAAAATAAATCAACATTAAAAACTTAGAGTAATATATTTTTTTGAATTTTTTGTATTTATGAATTTATATACATAAATATCTATTAATCCCTATGGAGTATTAATTGGTAATTTTTGTGTCTGGTTATGTATATATATGTCTCTGGGAAGTTTGATTTGTTTAGTAATTAATTATACATGATAGTATTTACACATTTAGCCATCATTATGAAGTTTAACATCCACAATCTACATTATTTTAGTTTATATGTATACTTTATTTTTAAGAAAATAGATAGGTGTTCGTTTTTGTATTTACACATACATAGAATGTACTGATACTATTAAGTCTTTTACACAATGGGCCGAAGTTCTCTGATAGACTTCATTGTAGCAATTGGTTTCAGGTTACAGTGCATCAATTTTGGTATTATTCATTTGTTGACAGGTATACACTTTTTACTTATATACCTTTAAGAAGATGTTGAAGGTGTCTTTTAAACAAATATTTATCTTAACTAATTAATTGAATTATTGTTTTATTTTTGCGCCTTTTCCTGTATAAAAGGAAAGTGTTGTACAATGTTTTTCATTCTGAAGAAGGCTGTCGTAGTGTGAGCCGAAAAGCGCTTCAAATAAATTTGTCTAATCTACCTGGTGTTCCTGTGTCGACTGCTGTGGATTTACTACTTTGTGTTTGAAATTGCTTGCAATGTGACAAACATCGTATATAAAGACCAAAAAGCATTGCTTACAATGTAACAAACATCATATATAAAGACCAAAAAGCATTGCTTACAATGTAACACACATCGTATATAAAGACCAAAAAGCATTGCTTACAATGTAACAAACATCGTATATAAAGACCAAAAAGCATTGCTTACAGTGTAACAAACATCGTATATAAAGACCAAAAAGCATTGCTTACAATGTAACAAACATCGTATATAAAGACCAAAAAGCATTGCTTATAATGTAACAAACATCATATATAAAGACCAAAAAGCATTGCTTACAATGTGACAAACATCGTATATAAAGACCAAAAAACATTGCATACAATGTGACAAACATCGTATATAAAGACCAAAAAGCATTGCTTACGATGTGACAAACATCGTATATAAAGACCAAAAAGCATTGCTTACAATGTGACAAACATCATATATAAAGACCAAAAAGCATTGCTTACAATGTGACAAACATCATATATAAAGACCAAAAAGCATTGCTTACAATGTAACAAACATCATATATAAAGACCAAAAAGCATTGCTTACAATGTAACAAACATCATATATAAAGACCAAAAAGCATTGCTTACAAGGTAATCCAGAACAAGTATAAAAAGCAAACATACTGCATACACAATAGTGCCAAACATTTATAAAAAAGCAAAAGTACTACAGACAAAATAATGTAGAATGTGTACAAAAAGCAAATATTTTGCAAACAAGGTAATATAGCACATACTTTGCTTTCTCTAATTATGAAAACAAAAAGGAATAGTGCATAAGTAGATGTTTTTTATAAATCATGAAGGGAAATGTTTCAGAGCTAAACTATGATAAAATGACAGCACTTAAAAGTTACTTTAAAGGGAGTAAAAAAAAGATTGTTATAGAGTACAAAATGAGATTATTTATATATTTATTTGCTTTTGGTCGGTGAGATAGTTTGATTAAGCACACATATACCATTTCTACAGAGGTATAAGGAACCAAGCACAATAGTCCATCTGAAAAAAAAAATATTTATTGATTTATTTGCAGTTCGATTACCAGGGAAGTCCACTGGGCCGAATTGACCCATTTTCAGTGGAGGCTCGGGGAGAAAAGCTTCAAGATGCAGTATACAATTTAGATACAACTGATAATTAATATTAAAGATAATATTATGTAGAATAGTTACTCATAAATGCACTCAGTATCATGCATAGTTAAATTCATTAAGTTTGAAGGCAGGGATCACACAGTTTCATTTGAGGAAAACAGATGTGTGTTAGGTGTGGAAACAGTTTACATAAAAATCTTTTAAGAAAATGTAAATACGCTTTACATACACACATCAACAGTAGAATGCTATTTACAATATTTACAAGGTTGGGCTGTGTGAGGGTAACTGTAGGAGTTGTTGAGAGCTTAGAGAGAAGCTATAGAAATTGTTGAGAGCTTAGATAGGCTCATAGGAAGATAACTATGAGAGTTGCAGAGCTTAGGAACCAGAGAGAGAACCACCTTTGATTAGGTTGAGTGAAGGCAGGTACATTTCCATTTAATGGATAAGTGTTTGAATAGTTGAGTTTTGAAGTTTTTTGAGTTTGGTATGGTTCTTAGTGTGGAGGGAAGGGAATTCCATTTTTTGCGTAGTGAGAAAGATAGAAGAAGTTGGCCAGCAGGACGTTTAGGTTTATGGACAGTAAGTTCTGATTTTCAGATCTAAGAGCTCTGTTGGGTGTATAAGAGGGAAGGATGTTAGTTAGGGCAGGACATTTTGTTGGGTGATATATGAGTCTATATGCAGTAGTGAGTTGGAGACTCACTATATTTTTAAGGACACACCAACGAGTCTATATTATATTAGCGAATGCACTGAATTGCAAACGCTATATAATTGACCCACAATCTCTGGAAACCCAAAATGTCGAATGCATGGATCAGCAATTTTTTTCCCAGAGAAAAAAATTCACTGATCTGTAAAAAAAAAAAAACCCTACTTAAATATACCAACTCCAATATCGCACCACAGTGGAGGAAATGGCAAAGTCCTGAAAACGGCCCAGTGATTTTTTTTTTCCCCAAGGAAAAAAATCGCTGTTCCGTGCTTTTGGTATTTTGCCATTTCGCTTAATGATGTTCAACTAAACAGCATTCACAATTGAGTGTGTTGTTTAATATAATAGGGACCCCACCATAACATACATAAATAAATACAATAGCATATTGCAGTAAAGAAAAGTACAAAATATAGAATATGCATGTTAAAACAAAAGTGTACAGATAAAAAACAATTGTAAAGAAATAAAAACATAAAGGCAAGAATGATGAATATGTAACACCATATGTAATGTACAAATGTTTATAGCTATAAATTAAACCATATAATTTCATGCAATATTTAAATTATGGTAAATTCTCCTCATGTGTCATGTATTTCCTTCCTTCAGGCTGGAAGACATTTTTGAATGTAGTTTTTGTCTAGCATTCTTTTGGTTTCTAAACTGGTTGTTTAAATCTTACTAAGGAACTTATAGGTTCATAGGTTTATTTAGGTTCATAGGTTGGTACTGGGCTATCTGCCCGAAGGCATATATTAGCCCAGCCACGTTGTGCATTATGAATCTATAAGGCTATAGAAAATGGTAAAGGAAAATGGAGTGCTTAGAAGAGGGATTATATATACTGGCAAGAAATAAAGAATAGATATAGTGGAAATGAAACCTTCAGGTCAACTTTAACTTATTA
This sequence comes from Protopterus annectens, assembly GCF_019279795.1. Lineage (NCBI taxonomy): Eukaryota > Metazoa > Chordata > Ceratodontiformes > Protopteridae > Protopterus > Protopterus annectens. The sequence goes on along the minus strand of NC_056729.1, from coordinate 1,872,043,429 downwards.
ATGTGCAACATCTGTACATGAATTTAACACAGATATCATAATGGGGCTGTTGTTTAAAATGCAGTCACACACTTGCACACACCAGCTTGTAAAATGAGGTAATTCTGTTTTCAGCTTTCTACAGTATTCATGCAGCTCTATCCTTGTGATGTACCCCCCCTCCCTGGGTTAAGCTGTTCTCACTTCCTCTCTGACTTTTCTTTCTAACACCTGATACCTTTGACATACTGCCACCTTCTAAATGTTCTTCATCTTTAGGGTTACACATTGCTTTAATTATTCATTTTTCTTTTTTGTTTTGTGACACTTTGCCCTCACTGCCTGTTGACCACCAGTCCCTTCCTGACTAATTGACACATTTGTTCCTCATAACTGAGATGAGAGATGACCAGGAGGGGCTATCATCTAGACAGCCATCAGCTGTAGTTTGCCTTTTTCTGTTTACTTCCTGGTCCTAACTATTGCGAGCCATGAAATGGACTGTTCAGAGATGACATCCTCTCACTTCAGAAGGGGTATTCCCTCAAGTAGTCCCACCCCTTTCCTAGCAGCATAAGTGGTGGTATGTCACCCAGTGAGAGGTTTATAGGCTGTGCTTCATCATTCCTCCTCCTCTTCCCTTGCTCATACAGTCTTGGGGCTCAATGAACCCCACTCATCTATGTTGCAGTCAGAAATTAATCTCCTGCCCCAGAGAGTTGGCTTATAGCCATTCTTTTTCATGTTTAACATTAAAAACTAACATGTCAAACAGTGTGCTATGATAGCACATGCTTCCATTTCATGGACTTATGGAAGCAAAAGTAGTTTTGTGGAGAGGGAAGTAGGCAGTACTGCCTTCTCACTTTGCCTTCTACCATATCCTTCAGGGTCTGCCATGTTTGGTCATTTTAGCAACTCATGGTACTGTCATAGTCTTTAATCTCTCAGTTCTGGCCAAAGATGTCAAACATGCCACTCTCCTTCTCGTCTGCAAAATGCCCTTTGAGTCGATGGGATATATATGAAATGTGATAAGTAAATCAAGTCATATAGATACAGCATCGTAATGGGGAATGGTATGCTAAATATATTTAATGACATGCTAATATTTATTAACTGCTCTGTTGTCAAGTACTGTATTTCACTATTTTAAATATTTATTTTGCTTAATTAACGAAGGCAGTTTTAGGACAACTTCTTTAAACTTAGTTGAAACAGATGCTGTAATAATCATAATTTTGGTAATTATAATCAATCAGTATAATAAAACTGACAATTATGCTATAATAATTATTATGATAATGATGATGAATAATACTTACTCATTGAAGATGGACATTTTTGGAGTGGAAACCCAGAGATTACATTTGGCTGTGAAACCCTGTTCACATCCCCTGTTACATTTTTCTTTAGAATACATTGAAAGCTAGGAAAAGAAAAAAATGTCTTTTTATTCCAAATTTGTATCCACCAAAGATATAAAAAACATTTCAAAACAAGAGAAATATGCACTAAGTAGATATTGTACCAGTGCCACATTCATGCATATGATGAAACAGGTACTTTGCACTTTAACATTGTTTATGAGTTTGTAAAAACTGTAAATACACAAGTAGTCAAGATTTTGATATGTGCAAAACTGTATCATGACAAATAACATGGTTACTCATACCTTTTAACTTACCCTACTATCCCTTCCTCTACACATACTCCCCTGAGGTTACACTCATACCTTTCCCACAGCTATTCTTACGATCCCTTCTATCACACCCTACCCTTCTCTGCTCATGTTATCCTATGCCTTCACCAATATAATCTGTTGCCATATTTCATGACCTCTAGAATATTAATGATCGTTATGATAATCACCTATTATGTAATTGATGCATCTTCCTATGATCA